>NW_027251113.1:690501-693001 GCF_044704955.1 Pristiophorus japonicus
TTGCTTTCTCTCTCTCTCTCTCACTGGGTTATGTGTCAGACGCTCTCTCTCTCTCTCTCTCACTGAATGTGTTAAGTGTCAGACTCTCTCTCTCTCTCTCTCTCTCTCTCTCTCTCTCTCACTCTCTCTCTCTCTGACTGGGTTATGTGTCAGACTTTCTCTCTGTCGCTCTCTCTCTCTCACTGACTGGGCTATATGTCAGACTCTCTCTCTCTCTCGCTCTCTCTCTCTCACTGACTGGGTTATGTGTCAGACACTCTCTCTCGCTCTGTCTATCTCACTGACTGGGTTATGTGTCAGACTCTCTCTCTCTCTCTCTCGCTCTCTCTCTCTCACTGACTGGGTTAAGTGTCAAACCCTCTCTCTCTCTCTCTCACTGACTGGGTTACGTGCCAGAAACACACTCTCTCGCTCTCTCTCTCTCTCTCACTGACTGGGTTATGTATCAGACTCTCTCTCTCTCTCTCTCTCCCTCCCTCTCTCACTGACTGAGTTATGTGTCAGACTCTCTCTCTCTCTCTCACTGACTGAGTTATGTGTCAGACTCTCTCTCTGTCGCTCTCTCTCTCTCACTGACTCGGTTATGTATCAGACTCTCTCTCTGTCTCTCTCTCTCTCTCTCTCACACTCTCTCTCTCACTGAATGTGTTAAGTGTCAGACTCTCTCTCTCTCTCTCTCTCTGACTGGGTTATGTGTCAGACTTTCTCTCTCTCTCTTTGACTGGGTTATGTGTCAGACTTTCTCTCTCTCGCTCTCTCTCTCTCACTGACTGGGTTATGTGTCAGTCACTCTCTCTCTCTCTCTCTCTCTCCCACTGACTGGGTTATGTATCAGACACTCTCTCTGTCTCTCTCTCTCTCTCTCTCACTGGGTTATGTGTCAGGCGCTCTCTCTCTCTCTCTCTCTCTCTCTCTCTCTCTCTCTCTCTCTCACTCTCTCTCTCACTGAATGTGTTAAGTGTCAGACTCTCTCTCTCTCTCTCTCTGACTGGGTTATGTGTCAGACGCTCTCTCTCACTGACTGGGTTATGTGTCAAACTCTCTCTCTAACTGACTGGGTTATGTGTCAGACTCTCTCTCTCTCTCTCTCTCTCTCACTGACGGGGTTATGTGCCAGACTCTCTCTCTCTCTCACTGGGTTATGTGTCAGACGCTCTTTCTCTCTCTCTCTCTCTCTCTCTCTCTCTCTCTCTCACTGACGGGGTTATGTGCCAGACTCTCTCTCTCTCTCTCACTGGGTTATGTGTCAGACTCTTTTCACTCTCTCTCTTTCTCACTGACGGGGTTATGTGCCAGACTCTTTCTCTCTCTCTCACTGACTGGGTCATGTGTCAGACTATCTTGCTTTGTCTCTCTCTCTCTCACTGGGTTATGTGTCAGACGCTCTCTCTCTCTCTCTCACTCTCTCTCTCACTGAATGTGTTAAGTGTCAGACTCTCTCTCTCTCTCTCTGACTGGGTTATGTGTCCGACTTTCTCTCTCTCTCTCTCTCTGACTGGCTTATGTGTCAGACTTTCTCTCTCTCTCGCTCTCTGACTGGGTTATGTGTCAGACACTCTCTCGCTCTCTCTCTCTCACTGACTGGGTTATGTGTCAGACTCTCTCTCTCTCTCTATCTCTCTCTCTCTCTCACTCACTGACTGGGTTATGTGCCAGACGCACTCTCTCGCTCTCGCTCTCGTTCTCGTTCTCACTCTCTCTCTCTCGCTCCCTCTCTCACTCTCTCGCTCTCTCTCTCTCTTTGACTAGGTTATGTGTCAGACTCTCTCCGTATCACTCTCTCGCTCTCACTCTTTCTCGCTCTCACACACACTCTCTCTCTCTCTCTCTCACTGACTGGGTTATGTGCCAGACACACACTCTTTCTCTCTCTCACTCTCTCTCTGACTGGGTTATGTGTCAGACGCTCTCTCTCTGTTGCTCTCACTTTCTCTGACTGGGTTATGTGCCAGACATGCTCTCTCTCTCTCCCTCTCTCACTGACTGGGTTATGTGTCAGACTCTCTCTCTCTCTCTCTCTCACTGACGGGGTTATGTGTCATACACTCTCTCTCTTTCTCTCTCTCTCTCTCTCTCACTGACTGCGTTATGTGTCAGACTCTTTCTCTTTCTCTCTATCACTGACTGGGTTATGCGTCAGACACACACTCTCTCTCTCTCTCTCTCTCTCTCACTCACTCTCTCACTGACTGGGTTATGTGCCAGACACGCTCTATCTCTCTCTCTCTCTCTCTCTCTCACTGACTGGGTTATGTGTCAGAAACTCTCTCTCTCTCTCTCTCTCTGACTGAGTTATGTGTCAGACGCTCTCTCTCACTGACTGGGTTATGTGTCAGACTCTCTCTCTAACTGACTGGGTTATGTGTCAGACTCTCTCTCTCTCTCTCTCTCTCTCACTGACGGGGTTATGTGCCAGACTCTCTCTCTCTCTCACTGGGTTATGTGTCAGACTCTCTCTCTCCCTCTCTCTCTGTCTGACTGGGTTAAGTGTCAGACACTC
>NW_027251113.1:698001-700501 GCF_044704955.1 Pristiophorus japonicus
CTCTCTCTCACTGACGCGGTTATGTGCCAGACTCTCTCTCTCTCTCACTGGGTTATGTGTCAGACTCTCTCTCTCTCTCTGTCTGACTGGGTTATGTGTCAGACACTCTCTCTCTCTCTCTCGCTCTCTCTCTCTCACTGACTGGGTTATGTGTCAGACACTCTCCCTCGCTCTCTCTCTCTCACTGACTGGGTTATGTGTCAGACTCTCTCTCTCTCTCTCTCGCTCTCTCTCTCTCACTGACTGGGTTAAGTGTCAAACCATCTCTCTCTCTCTCTCTCTGACTGGGTTACGTGCCAGAAACACACTCTCTCGCTCTCTCTCTCTCTCACTGACTGGGTTATGTGTCAGACTCTCTCTCTCTCTCTCTCTCTCTGACTGAGTTATGTGTCAGACGCTCTCTCTCTCTCTCTCTCTCTCACTGACGGGGTTATGTGCCAGACTCTCTCTCTCTCTCTCTCTCTCTTACTGGGTTATGTGTCAGACGCTCTTTCTCTTTCTCTCTCTCTCTCTCTCTCTCACTGACGGGGTTATGTGCCAGACTCTCTCTCTCTCTCTCTCTCTCTGACTGGGTTATGTGTCAGACTCTCTCTCTCTCTTTCTCACTGATTGGGTTATGTGTCAGACTCTCTCTCTCTCTCTCTCTCTTTCTCTCTGACTGAGTTATGTGTCAGACGCTCTCTCTCTCTCTCTCTCTCTCTCACTGACGGGGTTATGTGCCAGACTCTCTCTCTCTCTCTCTCTCTGACTGGGTTATGTGTCAGACGCTCTTTCTCTTTCTCTCTCTCTCTCTCTCTCTCACTGACGGGGTTATGTGCCAGACTCTCTCTCTCTCTCTCTCTCTCTGACTGGGTTATGTGTCAGACTCTCTCTCTCTCTTTCTCACTGATTGGGTTATGTGTCAGACTCTCTCTCTCTCTCTCTCACTGACTAGGTTATGTGTCAGACTCTCTCTCTCTGTCTCTCACTGACTTAGTCATGTGTCAGACTCTCTTGCTTTCTCTCTCTCTCTCTCTCTCTCTCTCTCTCTCTCTCTCTCTCTCTCACTGGGTTATGTGTCAGACTCTCTCTCTCTCTCTCTCTCTCTCTCACTGACGGGGTTATGTGCCAGACTCTTTCTCTCTCTCTCACTGACTGGGTCATGTGTCAGACTATCTTGCTTTGTCTCGCTCTCTCTCACTGGGTTATGTGTCAGACGCTCTCTCTCTCTCTCTCTCTCACTCTCTCTCTCACTGAATGTGTTAAGTGTCAGACTCTCTCTCTCTCTCTCTGACTGGGTTATGTGTCCGACTTTCTCTCTCTCTCTCTCTCTGACTGGGTTATGTGTCAGACTTTCTCTCTCTCTCTCTCTCTGACTGGGTTATGTGTCAGACACTCTCTCGCTCTCTCTCTCTCACTGACTGGATTATGTGTCAGACTCTCTCTCTCGCTCTATCTCTCTCTCTCTCTCTCTCACTGACTGGGTTATGTGCCAGACGCACTCTCTCGCTCTCGCTCTCGCTCTCGTTCTCACTCTCTCTCTCTCGCTCTCTCTCTCACTCTCTCGCTCTCTCTCTCTCATTGACTAGGTTATGTAACAGACTCTCTCCGTATCACTCTCTCGCTCTCTGTCTCGCTCTCACTCTTTCTCGCTCTCACACACACTCTCTCTCTCTCTCTCTCTCTCTCACTGACTGGGTTATGTGTCAGACACGCTCTCTCTCTCTCTCTCTCTCTCTCTCTCTCTCACTGACGGGGTTATGTGTCATACACTCTCTCTCTTTCTCTCTCTTTCTCTCACTGACTGCGTTATGTGTCAGACTCTTTCTCTCTCTCTCTATCACTGACTGGGTTATGCGTCAGACACACACACTCTCTCTCTCTCTCTCTCTCTCTCTCTCTCACTCACTCTCTCACTGACTGGGTTATGTGCCAGACACGCTCTATCTCTCTCTCTCTCTCTCACTGACTGGGTTATGTGTCAGACACTCTCTATCTCTCTCTGACTGAGTTATGTGTCAGACGCTCTCTCTCACTGACTGGGTTATGTGTCAGACTCTCTCTCTAACTGACTGGGTTATGTGTCAGACTCTCTCTCTCTCTCTCTCTCTCTCTCACTGACGGGGTTATGTACCAGACTCTCTCTCTCTCTCACTGGGTTATGTGTCAGACGCTCTTTCTCTCTCTCTCTCTCTCTCTCTTTCTCACTGACTGGGTCATGTGTCAGACTCTCTTGCTTTCTCTCTCTCTCTCTCTCACTGGGTTATGTGTCAGACTCTCTCTCTCCCTCTCTCTCTGTCTGACTGGGTTATGTGTCAGACTTTCTCTCTCTCTCTTTGACTGGGTTATGTGTCAGACTTTCTCTCTCTCGCTCTCTCTCTCTCACTGACTGGGTTATGTGTCAGTCACTCTCTCTCTCTCTCTCTCTCTCCCACTGACTGGGTTATGTATCAGACTCTCTCTCTGTCTCTCTCTCTCTCTCTCTCACTGGGTTATGTGTCAGGCGCTCTCTCTCTCTCTC
>NW_027251113.1:705501-708181 GCF_044704955.1 Pristiophorus japonicus
TGTCAGACTCTTTCTCTCTCTCTCTCTGACTGAGTTATGTGTCAGACGCTCTCTCTCACTGACTGGGTTATGTGTCAGACTCTCTCTCTAACTGACTGGGTTATGTGTCAGACTCTCTCTCTCTCTCTCTCTCTCTCTCACTGACGGGGTTATGTGCCAGACTCTCTCTCTCTCTCTTACTGATTGGGTCATGTGTCAGACTCTCTTGCTTTCTCTCTCTCTCTCTCTCTCTCACTGGGTTATGTGTCAGACGCTCTCTCTCTCTCTCTCTCTCACTGAATGTGTTAAGTGTCAGACTCTCTCTCTCTCTCACTCTCTCTCTCTCTGACCGGGTTATGTGTCAGACTTTCTCTCTCTCTCTCTCCCTGACTGGATTATGTGTCAGACTTTCTCTCTGTCGCTCTCTCTCTCTCACTGACTGGGTTATATGTCAGACACTCTCTCTCGCTCTCTCTCTCTCACTGACTGGGTTATGTGTCAGACTCTCTCTCTAACTGACTGGGTTATGTGTCAGACTCTCTCTCTCTCTCTCACTGACGGGGTTATGTGCCAGACTCTCTCTCTCTCTCACTGGGTTATGTGTCAGACGCTCTTTCTCTCTGTCTCTCTCTCTTTCTCACTGACTGGGTCATGTGTCAGACTCTCTTGCTTTCTCTCTCTCTCTCTCTCACTGGGTTATGTGTCAGACGATCTCTCTCTCTCTCTCTCTCTCTCTCTCTCTCTCTCTCACTGGGTTATGTGCCAGACTCTCTCACTCTCTCTCTCTCTGACTGGGTTATGTGTCAGACTTTCTCTCTGTCGCTCTCTCTCTCTCACTGACTGGGTTATGTGTCAGACTTTCTCTCTCTCTCTCTCTCTGACTGGGTTATGTGTCAGACTTTCTCTCTGTCGCTCTCTCTCTCTCACTGACTGGGTTATATGTCAGACACTCTCTCTCGCTCTCTCTCTCTCACTGACTGGGTTATGTGTCAGACACTCTCTCTCGCTCTCTCTCTCTCACTGACTGGGTTATGTGTCAGACTCTCTCTCTAACTGACTGGGTTATGTGTCAGACTCTCTCTCTCTCTCTCTCTCTCTCACTGACGGGGTTATGTGCCAGACTCTCTCTCTCTCACTGGGTTATGTGTCAGACGCTCTTTCTCTCTCTCTCTCTCTCTCTCTTTCTCACTGACTGGGTTATGTGTCAGACTCTCTCTCTCTCTCTCACTGACGGGGTTATGTGCCAGACTCTCTCTCTGTCTCTCACTGACTTGGTCATGTGTCAGACTCTCTTGCTTTCTCTCTCTCTCTCTCTCTCTCTCTCTCTCTCACACTGGGTTATGTGTCAGACTCTTTTCACTCTCTCTCTTTCTCACTGACGGGGTTATGTGCCAGACTCTTTCTCTCTCTCTCACTGACTGGCTCATGTGTCAGACTATCTTGCTTTGTCTCTCTCTCTCTCACTGGGTTATGTGTCAGACGCTCTCTCTCTCTCTCTCACTCTCTCTCTCACTGAATGTGTTAAGTGTCAGACTCTCTCTCTCTCTCTCTCTCTGACTGGGTTATGTGTCCGACTTTCTCTCTCTCTCTCTCTCTGACTGGGTTATGTGTCAGACTTTCTCTCTCTCTCTCTCTCTGACTGGGTTATGTGTCAGACACTCTCTCGCTCTCTCTCTCTCTCACTGACTGGGTTATGTGTCAGACTCTCTCTCTCTCTCTATCTCTCTCTCTCTCTCTCTCTCACTGACTGGGTTATGTGCCAGACGCACTCTCTCGCTCTCGCTCTCGTTCTCGTTCTCACTCTCTCTCTCTCGCTCCCTCTCTCACTCTCTCGCTCTCTCTCTCTCATTGACTAGGTTATGTGTCAGACTCTCTCCGTATCACTCTCTCGCTCTCTGTCTCGCTCTCACTCTTTCTCGCTCTCACACACACTCTCTCTCTATCTCTCTCTCACTGACTGGGTTATGTGCCAGACACACACTCTTTCTCTTTCTCACTCTCTCTCTGACTGGGTTATGTGTCAGACGCTCTCTCTCTGTTGCTCTCACTTTCTCTGACGGGGTTATATGTCATACACTCTCTCTAACTGACTGGGTTATGTGTCAGACTCTCTCTCTCTCTCTCTCTCTCTCTCTCACTGACGGGGTTATGTGCCAGACTCTCTCTCTCTCTCACTGCGTTATGTGTCAGACTCTTTCTCTCTCTCTCTATCACTGACTGGGTTATGCGTCAGACACACACTCTCTCTCTCTCTCTCTCTCTCTCTCACTCACTCTCTCACTGACTGGGTTATGTGCCAGACACGCTCTATCTCTCTCTCTCTCTCTCACTGACTGGGTTATGTGTCAGACACTCTCTCTAACTGACTGGGTTATGTGTCAGACTCTCTCTCTCTCTCTCTCTCACTGACGGGGTTATGTGCCAGACTCTCTCTCTCTCTCACTGGGTTATGTGTCAGACACTCTCTCTCTCTCTCTCGCTCTCTCTCTCTCACTGACTGGGTTATGTGTCAGACTCTCTCTCTCTCTCTCTCGCTCTCTCTCTCTCACTGACTGGGTTAAGTGTCAAACCATCTCTCTCTCTCTCTCTGACTGGGTTACGTGCCAGAAACACACTCTCTCGCTCTCTCTCTCTCTCACTGACTGGGTTATGTGTCAGACTCTCTCTCTCTCTCTCTCTGACTGAGTTATGTGTCAGACGC
>NW_027251113.1:1690881-1693381 GCF_044704955.1 Pristiophorus japonicus
CTGCCCCTGGGCCCTCGGCTCTTCTGGGCTCCGAAGTCACGTCTCCCCGGGGCCCCGATCACGTCCCTCTACAATCTCTCGCCGCTCCTTCGCCCCGACTTGGCCGCTCCTGCTGTATCTGCCCACGTTCCAACCACGCTAAACCCCCAGTCCGCTTTACCCAACTCTGCCGCCATACATAAAGAACATAAGAATTAGGAACAGGAGTAGGCCATCTAGCCCCTCGAGCCTGCTCCGCCATTCAACAAGATCATGGCTGATCTGGCCGTGGACTCAGCTCCACTTACCCGCCCGTTCCCCGTAAACCTTAATTCCCTTATTGGTTAAAAATCTATCTAGCTGTGATTTGAATACATTCAATGAGCTAGCCTCAACTGCTTCCCTGGGCAGAGAATTCCACAGATTCACAACCCTCTGGGAGAAGGAATTCCTTCTCAAATTGGTTTTAAATTGGCTCCCCCGTATTTTGAGGCTGTGCCCCCTAGTGCTAGTCTCCCCGACAGTGGAAACAACCTCTCTGCCTCTATCTTATCTTTCCCTTTCATTATTTTAAATGTTTCTATCAGATCACCCCTCATCCTTCTGAACTCCAACGAGTAAAGACCCAGTCTACTCAATCTATCATCATAAGGTAACCCCCTCATCTCCGGAATCAGCCGAGTGAATCGTCTCTGTACCCCCTCCAAAGCCAGTACATCCTTCCTTAAGTAAGGTGACCAAAACTGCACGCAGTACTCCAGGTGCGGCCTCACCAATACCCTGTACAGTTACAGCAGGACCTCCCTGCTTTTGTACTCCATCCCTCTCGCAATGAAGGCCAACATTCCATTCGCCTTCCTGATTCCCTGCTGCACCTGCAAACTAACTTTTTGGGATTCATGCACAAGGACCCCCAGGTCCCTCTGCACAGCAGCATGTTGTAATTTCTCCCCATTCAAATAATATTCCCTTTTGCTGTTTTTTTTCCCAAGGTGGATGACCTCACACTTTCCGACATTGTATTCCATCTGCCAAACCTTAGCCCATTCGCTTAACCTATCCAAATCTCTTTGCAGCCTCTCTGTGTCCTCTTCACAACCCGCTTTCCCACTAATCTTTCTGTCATCTGCAAATGTTGTTATACTGCACTCTGTCCCCTCTTCCAGGTCATCTGTGTATATTGTAAACAGTTATGGTCCCAGCACCGATCCCTGTGGCACACCACTAACCACCGGTTTCCAACCCGAAAAGGACCCATTTATCCCGACTCTCTGCTTTCTGTTAGCCAGCCAATTCTCTATCCATGCTCATACATTTCCTCTGACTCCGCGTACCTTTATCTTCCGCAGTAACCTTTTACCTTCATAGTCTCCTTTATTTACGCTCAGTGCGCTGGTTAGAGATCCAACTTTCTCGCCCTCCATCTGGATTTGAAACTCAACCGTGCTCTGACCGCTCGTTCCGAGGGAGGGATCCCTTACTCGGAGATTGTATATTAATCCTGTCTCATTGCACAGGACCCAGATCCAAGCTAGCCTGCCCCCTCCGGTTGGTTCCGTTCCATTTGCCGATGTAGCAGGCCATGGTGAGAGTCAGTGGAGGCGTGAGTTCGGGGCCCAGGGGGCCAGCACGGGCCCGGACCACGCTGCGCGATAGCTGCGCGCACTGGCTCCGTGCGGCAGAGATGGTCTCCAGCCGTCCTGGTTAACCCTTGCCGCTGGAACGAGACCTCGCCCCAGTCGAGCCCGTGTGGCGGCTGGTGTGCAACGGCCGCTCCGTGTTAAAAAACAATCCACGCACACGCATCTCCCACCCTTCAGGATGCCGTTCGTCGAAACACCTGTGAACTTGTCCCTTTTTGGCCTGGAAGCAAGTCATCCTCGGGGGAGCAGCTATGATGATAATGATGATGATGATACACCCAGCTCACGCTGTACCTCACAGTGGCATTCCACCAGGCTGCTCGCCACTCCGTTCATGGCCCCGGCCTACTGCTGATGGTCTCTCGCTCGGCCCCGCGCCCCAGAAAGCCCCCGAGCCCGTGCCGGGTTGGTGGCCGACTCTGGGTTGTGGGGAGCGGGCGGGGAAGTGGAGCTGAGTCCATGATCGGATCAGCCGTGATGGTGCTAAAATGGCGGAGCGGGCTCGAGGGGCCGAATGGCCGACTCCTGCTCCCACTTCTGACGTCCCTATGTTCCGAGGTGTCCCTTAACGCGATGTGGACTTCGGGTCCCGACTGTCCTTGATTGATCCCTGTCTTTCTAAATGGACGTTGAAACTGATACGCCCTTACTACACAGTATAAATGCACACGAGGCCCATGCTTGAGAGAAGGTCAGTCTGTGACCTGTCCTTTATTCCTTAGCACTCAAGTGATGAAGGTGGGTGGAGCTTCCCCTTTTATACCTGAAGGTCCAGGTTAGGAGTGTCTCCCAGTTTAGACATGGGTTACAATGCTGGTTGAATACATGCCAGAAACTGTCCCTCAGAATTGATGACAGTAATTTTCCCACCACCGAGG
>NW_027251114.1:0-65785 GCF_044704955.1 Pristiophorus japonicus
GAGAGACGGTGAGTGAGAGACGGTGAGTGAGAGACGGTGAGTGAGAGACGGAGAGTGTGAGAGACGGAGTGTGAGAGACGGTGAGTGAGAGACGGTGAGTGAGAGACGTGTAGTGAGAGACGGTGAGTGAGAGACGGAGTGTGAGAGACGGTGAGTGAGAGACGGAGTGTGAGAGACGGTGAAGGAGTGAGAGACGGTGAGTGAGAGACGGAGAGTGAGAGACGGAGTGTGAGAGACGGTGAGTGAGAGACGGAGTGTGAGAGACGGTGAGTGAGAGACGGTGAGTGAGAGACGGTGAGTGAGAGACGGAGTGTGAGAGACGGTGAGTGAGAGACGGAGAGTGAGAGACGGTGAGTGAGAGACGGTGAGTGAGAGACGGTGAGTGAGAGACGGTGAGTGAGAGACGGTGAGTGAGAGACGGTGAGTGAGAGACGGTGAGTGAGAGACGGTGAGTGAGAGACGGTGAGTGAGAGGACGGAGTGTGGGAGTGAGAGACGGTGAGTGAGAGACGGTGAGTGAGAGACGGTGAGTGAGAGACGGTGAGTGAGAGACGGTGAGTGAGAGACGGTGAGTGAGAGACGGTGATTGAGATGACGTAGTGTGAGAGACGGAGTGTGAGAGCGGAGTGTGAGAGACGGAGTGTGAGAGAACGTGAGTGACGAGGTGAGAGACGGGTGTGAGAGACGGTGTGTGAGAGACGGAGTGTGAGAGACGGTGAGTGAGAGACGGGTGAGTGAGAGACGGTGTGTGAGAGACGGTGAGTGAGAGACGGTGAGTGAGAGACGGTGAGTGAGAGACGGAGTGTGAGAGACGGTGAGTGAGAGACGGTGAGTGAGAGACGGTGAGTGAGAGACGGTGAGTGAGAGACGGTGAGTGAGAGACGGTGAGTGAGAGACGGTGAGTGAGAGACGGTGAGTGAGATACGGAGTGTGAGAGACGGAGTGTGAGAGACGGTGAGTGAGAGACGGTGAGTGTGAGAGACGGAGTGTGAGAGACGGTGAGTGAGAGACGGAGTGAGAACGTGAGGGGAGACGGTGAGTGAGAGACGGTGAGTGAGAGACGGTGAGTGAGAGACGGTGTGTGAGAGACGGTGAGTGAGAGACGGTGAGTGAGAGACGGAGTGTGAGAGACGGTGAGTGAGAGACGGAGTGTGAGAGACGGTGAGTGAGAGACGGGAGTGTGAGAGACGGTGAGTGAGAGACGGTGAGTGAGAGACGGTGTGTGAGAGACGGTGAGTGAGAGACGGTGAGTGAGAGACGGTGAGTGAGAGACGGTGTGTGAGAGACGGAGTGTGAGAGACGGAGTGTGAGAGACGGTGAGTGAGAGACGGAAAGTGAGAGACGGTGAGTGAGAGACGGAGTGTGAGAGACGGAGTGTGAGAGACGGAGTGTGAGAGACGGTGAGTGAGAGACGGTGAGTGAGAGACGGTGAGTGAGAGACGGTGAGTGAGAGACGGAGTGTGAGAGACGGAGAGTGAGAGACGGTGAGTGAGAGACGGTGAGTGAGAGACGGTGAGTGAGAGACGGAGTGTGAGAGACGGTGAGTGAGAGACGGTGAGTGAGAGACGGAGTGTGAGAGACGGAGTGTGAGAGACGGTGAGTGAGAGACGGTGAGTGAGAGACGGAGTGTGAGAGACGGTGAGTGAGAGACGGTGAGTGAGAGACGGTGAGTGAGAGACGGAGTGTGAGAGACGGTGAGTGAGAGACGGAGTGTGAGAGACGGAGAGTGAGAGACGGTGAGTGAGAGACGGTGAGTGAGAGACGGTGAGTTGAGAGACGGTGAGTGAGAGACGGAGTGTGAGAGACGGTGAGTGAGAGACGGTGAGTGAGAGACGGTGAGTGAGAGACGGTGAGTGAGAGACGGTGAGTGAGAGACGGAGTGTGAGAGACGGTGAGTGAGAGACGGAGTGTGAGAGACGGAGTGTGAGAGACGGTGAGAGACGGTGATGAGAGACGGAGTGATGAGAGACGGTGAGTGAGAGACGGTGAGTGAGAGACGGAGTGTGAGAGACGGAGTGTGAGAGACGGTGAGTGAGAGACGGTGAGTGAGAGACGGTGAGTGAGAGACGGTGAGTGAGAGACGGTGAGTGAGAGACGGTGAGTGAGAGACGGAGTGTGAGAGACGGTGAGTGAGAGACGGAGTGTGAGAGACGGTGAGTGAGAGACGGAGTGTGAGAGACGGTGAGTGAGAGACGGTGAGTGAGAGACGGTGAGTGAGAGACGGAGTGTGAGAGACGGTGAGTGAGAGACGGTGAGTGAGAGACGGTGAGTGAGAGACGGTGAGTGAGAGACGGTGAGTGAGAGACGGAGTGTGAGAGACGGAGTGTGAGAGACGGAGTGTGAGAGACGGTGAGTGAGAGACGGTGAGTGAGAGACGGTGAGTGAGAGACGGTGAGTGAGAGACGGTGAGTGAGAGACGGTGAGTGAGAGACGGAGTGTGAGAGACGGTGAGTGAGAGACGGTGAGTGAGAGACGGTGAGTGAGAGACGGAGTGTGAGAGACGGTGAGTGAGAGACGGAGTGTGAGAGACGGTGAGTGAGAGACGGTGAGAAGTGATTGAGAGACGGTGAGTGAGAGACGGTGTGTGAGAGACGGTGAGTGAGAGACGGTGAGTGAGAGACGGTGAGTGAGAGACGGTGAGTGAGAGACGGTGAGTGAGAGACGGAGTGTGAGAGACGGTGAGTGAGAGACGGTGAGTGAGAGACGGTGAGTGAGAGACGGAGTGTGAGAGACGGTGAGTGAGAGACGGTGAGTGAGAGACGGTGAGTGAGAGACGGTGAGTGAGAGACGGAGTGTGAGAGACGGTGAGTGAGAGACGGTGAGTGAGAGACGGAGTGTGAGAGACGGAGTGTGAGAGACGGTGAGTGAGAGACGGAGTGTGAGAGACGGTGAGTGAGAGACGGTGAGTGAGAGACGGAGTGTGAGAGACGGTGAGTGAGAGACGGTGAGTGAGAGACGGTGAGTGAGAGACGGAGTGTGAGAGACGGTGAGTGAGAGACGGTGAGTGAGAGACGGTGAGTGAGAGACGGAGTGTGAGAGACGGTGAGTGAGAGACGGAGTGTGAGAGACGGTGAGTGAGAGACGGTGAGTGAGAGACGGTGAGTGAGAGACGGTGAGTGAGAGACGGTGAGTGAGAGACGGTGAGTGAGAGACGGGTGAGTGAGAGACGGTGAGTGAGAGACGGAGTGTGAGAGACGGTGAGTGAGAGACGGTGAGTGAGAGACGGTGAGTGAGAGACGGAGTGTGAGAGACGGTGAGTGAGAGACGGAGTGTGAGAGACGGAGTGTGGGAGACGGTGAGTGAGAGACGGAGTGTGAGAGACGGTGTGTGAGAGACGGAGTGTGAGAGACGGAGTGTGAGAGACGGAGTGTGAGAGACGGTGAGTGAGAGACGGAGTGTGAGAGACGGTGAGTGAGAGACGGAGTGGGAGACGGTGAGTGAGAGACGGAGTGTGAGAGACGGTGAGTGAGAGACGGTGAGTGAGAGACGGAGTGTGAGAGACGGTGAGTGAGAGACGGTGAGTGAGAGACGGAGTGTGAGTGACGGAGTGTGAGAGACGGAGTGTGAGAGACGGTGAGTGAGAGACGGTGAGTGAGAGACGGTGAGTGAGAGACGGAGTGTGAGAGACGGTGAGTGAGAGACGGTGAGTGAGAGACGGTGAGTGAGAGACGGTGAGTGAGAGACGGTGAGTGAGAGACGGTGAGTGAGAGACGGTGAGTGAGAGACGGAGTGTGAGAGACGGAGTGTGAGAGACGGTGAGTGAGAGACGGTGAGTGAGAGACGGAGTGTGAGAGACGGTGAGTGAGAGACGGTGAGTGAGAGACGGTGAGTGAGAGACGGTGAGTGAGAGACGGAGTGTGAGAGACGGTGAGTGAGAGACGGTGAGTGAGAGACGGTGAGTGAGAGACGGAGTGTGAGAGACGGTGAGTGAGAGACGGTGAGTGAGAGACGGAGTGTGAGAGACGGAGTGTGAGAGACGGTGAGTGAGAGACGGTGAGTGAGAGACGGTGAGTGAGAGACGGTGAGTGAGAGACGGTGAGTGAGAGACGGTGAGTGAGAGACGGAGTGTGAGAGACGGAGTGTGAGAGACGGAGTGTGAGAGACGGTGAGTGAGAGACGGTGAGTGAGAGACGGTGAGTGAGAGACGGTGAGTGAGAGACGGAGTGTGAGAGACGGAGTGTGAGAGACGGTGAGTGAGAGACGGTGAGTGAGAGACGGAGTGTGAGAGACGGTGAGTGAGAGACGGTGAGTGAGAGACGGAGTGTGAGAGACGGAGTGTGAGAGACGGTGAGTGAGAGACGGTGAGTGAGAGACGGTGAGTGAGAGACGGTGAGTGAGAGACGGAGTGTGAGAGACGGTGAGTGAGAGACGGTGAGTGAGAGACGGTGAGTGAGAGACGGAGTGTGAGAGACGGTGAGTGAGAGACGGAGTGTGAGAGACGGAGTGTGAGAGACGGAGTGTGAGAGACGGTGAGTGAGAGACGGTGAGTGAGAGACGGTGAGTGAGAGACGGTGAGTGAGAGACGGTGAGTGAGAGACGGTGAGTGAGAGACGGTGAGTGAGAGACGGAGAGTGAGAGACGGAGTGTGAGAGACGGTGAGTGAGAGACGGTGAGTGAGAGACGGAGTGTGAGAGACGGAGAGTGAGAGACGGTGAGTGAGAGACGGTGAGTGAGAGACGGTGAGTGAGAGACGGTGAGTGAGAGACGGTGAGTGAGAGACGGTGAGTGAGAGACGGTGAGTGAGAGACGGAGTGTGAGAGACGGTGAGTGAGAGACGGAGTGTGAGAGACGGAGTGTGAGAGACGGAGTGTGAGAGACGGTGAGTGAGAGACGGAGTGTGAGAGACGGTGAGTGAGAGACGGTGAGTGAGAGACGGTGAGTGAGAGACGGTGAGTGAGAGACGGTGAGTGAGAGACGGTGAGTGAGAGACGGAGTGTGAGAGACGGTGAGTGAGAGACGGTGAGTGAGAGACGGAGTGTGAGAGACGGAGTGTGAGAGACGGAGTGTGAGAGACGGAGTGTGAGAGACGGTGAGTGAGAGACGGTGAGTGAGAGACGGTGAGTGAGAGACGGTGAGTGAGAGACGGTGAGTGAGAGACGGTGAGTGAGAGACGGAGTGTGAGAGACGGAGTGTGAGAGACGGAGTGTGAGAGACGGAGTGTGAGAGACGGTGAGTGAGAGACGGAGAGTGAGAGACGGTGAGTGAGAGACGGAGTGTGAGAGACGGTGAGTGAGAGACGGTGAGTGAGAGACGGAGTGTGAGAGACGGAGTGTGAGAGACGGAGTGTGAGAGACGGTGAGTGAGAGACGGTGAGTGAGAGACGGTGAGTGAGAGACGGTGAGTGAGAGACGGTGAGTGTGAGAGACGGAGTGTGAGAGACGGAGTGTGAGAGACGGAGTGTGAGAGACGGTGAGTGAGAGACGGAGTGTGAGAGACGGTGAGTGAGAGACGGTGAGTGAGAGACGGTGAGTGAGAGACGGAGTGTGAGAGACGGTGAGTGAGAGACGGTGAGTGAGAGACGGTGAGTGAGAGACGGTGAGTGAGAGACGGAGTGTGAGAGACGGTGAGTGAGAGACGGTGAGTGAGAGACGGTGAGTGAGAGACGGAGTGTGAGAGACGGTGAGTGAGAGACGGTGAGTGAGAGACGGTGAGTGAGAGACGGTGAGTGAGAGACGGTGAGTGAGAGACGGTGAGTGAGAGACGGAGTGTGAGAGACGGTGAGTGAGAGACGGTGAGTGAGAGACGGAGTGTGAGAGACGGTGAGTGAGAGACGGTGAGTGAGAGACGGTGAGTGAGAGACGGTGAGTGAGAGACGGTGAGTGAGAGACGGAGTGTGAGAGACGGAGTGTGAGAGACGGTCAGTGAGAGACGGTGAGTGAGAGACGGTGAGTGAGAGACGGTGAGTGAGAGACGGAGTGTGAGAGACGGTGAGTGAGAGACGGTGAGTGAGAGACGGAGTGTGAGAGACGGAGTGTGAGAGACGGTGAGTGAGAGACGGAGTGTGAGAGACGGTGAGTGAGAGACGGAGTGTGAGAGACGGTGAGTGAGAGACGGTGAGTGAGAGACGGTGAGTGAGAGACGGTGAGTGAGAGACGGAGTGTGAGAGACGGTGAGTGAGAGACGGTGAGTGAGAGACGGTGAGTGAGAGACGGTGAGTGAGAGACGGTGAGTGAGAGACGGTGAGTGAGAGACGGTGAGTGAGAGACGGTGAGTGAGAGACGGAGTGTGAGAGACGGTGAGTGAGAGACGGAGTGTGAGAGACGGTGAGTGAGAGACGGTGAGTGAGAGACGGTGAGTGAGAGACGGTGAGTGAGAGACGGAGTGTGAGAGACGGTGAGTGAGAGACGGAGTGTGAGAGACGGAGTGTGAGAGACGGTGACTGAGAGACGGTGAGTGAGAGACGGTGAGTGAGAGACGGTGAGTGAGAGACGGAGTGTGAGAGACGGTGAGTGAGAGACGGAGTGTGAGAGACGGAGTGTGAGAGACGGTGACTGAGAGACGGTGAGTGAGAGACGGTGAGTGAGAGACGGAGTGTGAGAGACGGAGTGTGAGAGACGGAGTGTGAGAGACGGTGAGTGAGAGACGGAGTGTGAGAGACGGAGTGTGAGAGACGGTGAGTGAGAGACGGTGAGTGAGAGACGGTGAGTGAGAGACGGTGAGTGAGAGACGGAGTGTGAGAGACGGAGTGTGAGAGACGGAGTGTGAGAGACGGTGAGTGAGAGACGGTGAGTGAGAGACGGTGAGTGAGAGACGGTGAGTGAGAGACGGAGTGTGAGAGACGGTGAGTGAGAGACGGAGTGTGAGAGACGGAGTGTGAGAGACGGTGAGTGAGAGACGGTGAGTGAGAGACGGTGAGTGAGAGACGGAGTGTGAGAGACGGAGTGTGAGAGACGGTGAGTGAGAGACGGTGAGTGAGAGACGGAGTGTGAGAGACGGTGAGTGAGAGACGGAGAGTGAGAGACGGTGAGTGAGAGACGGTGAGTGAGAGACGGTGAGTGAGAGACGGTGAGTGAGAGACGGAGTGTGAGAGACGGTGAGTGAGAGACGGAGTGTGAGAGACGGTGAGTGAGAGACGGTGAGTGAGAGACGGTGAGTGAGAGACGGTGAGTGAGAGACGGTGAGTGAGAGACGGTGAGCGAGAGACGGTGAGCGAGAGACGGAGTGTGAGAGACGGAGTGTGAGAGACGGTGAGTGAGAGACGGTGAGTGAGAGACGGTGAGTGAGAGACGGAGTGTGAGAGACGGAGTGTGAGAGACGGTGAGTGAGAGACGGTGAGTGAGAGAGACGGTGAGTGAGAGACGGAGTGTGAGAGACGGTGAGTGAGAGACGGAGTGTGAGAGACGGTGAGTGAGAGACGGTGAGTGAGAGACGGTGAGTGAGAGACGGAGTGTGAGAGACGGTGAGTGAGAGACGGAGTGTGAGAGACGGTGAGTGAGAGACGGAGTGTGAGAGACGGTGAGTGAGAGACGGTGAGTGAGAGACGGTGAGTGAGAGACGGAGTGTGAGAGACGGAGTGTGAGAGACGGTGAGTGAGAGACGGAGTGTGAGAGACGGTGAGTGAGAGAGACGGTGAGTGAGAGACGGAGTGTGAGAGACGGAGTGTGAGACGGTGAGTGAGAGACGGTGAGTGAGAGACGGTGAGTGAGAGACGGTGAGTGAGAGACGGAGTGTGAGAGACGGAGTGTGAGAGACGGTGAGTGAGAGACGGTGAGTGAGAGACGGTGAGTGAGAGACGGTGAGTGAGAGACGGTGAGTGAGAGACGGTGAGTGAGAGACGGAGTGTGAGAGACGGAGTGTGAGAGACGGAGTGTGAGAGACGGAGTGTGAGAGACGGTGAGTGAGAGACGGTGAGTGAGAGACGGGGAGTGAGAGACGGAGTGTGAGAGACGGAGTGTGAGAGACGGTGAGTGAGAGACGGTGAGTGAGAGACGGTGAGTGAGAGACGGTGAGTGAGAGACGGAGTGTGAGAGAAGAGACGGTGAGTGAGAGACGGAGTGTGAGAGACGGTGAGTGAGAGACGGGGGGAGTGAGAGACGGAGTGTGAGAGACGGTGAGTGAGAGACGGTGAGTGAGAGACGGTGAGTGAGAGACGGTGAGTGAGAGACGGTGAGTGAGAGACGGAGTGTGAGAGACGGAGTGTGAGAGACGGAGAGTGAGAGACGGTGAGTGAGAGACGGTGAGTGAGAGACGGAGTGTGAGAGACGGTGAGTGAGAGACGGTGAGTGAGAGACGGTGAGTGAGAGACGGTGAGTGAGAGACGGTGAGTGAGAGACGGTGAGTGAGAGACGGAGTGTGAGAGACGGTGAGTGAGAGACGGAGTGTGAGAGACGGTGAGTGAGAGACGGTGAGTGAGAGACGGAGTGTGAGAGACGGTGAGTGAGAGACGGAGTGTGAGAGACGGTGAGTGAGAGACGGTGAGTGAGAGACGGTGAGTGAGAGACGGTGAGTGAGAGACGGTGAGTGAGAGACGGTGAGTGAGAGACGGAGTGTGAGAGACGGTGAGTGAGAGACGGAGTGTGAGAGACGGTGAGTGAGAGACGGTGAGTGAGAGACGGTGAGTGAGAGACGGAGTGTGAGAGACGGTGAGTGAGAGACGGTGAGTGAGAGACGGAGTGTGAGAGACGGTGAGTGAGAGACGGTGAGTGAGAGACGGAGTGTGAGAGACGGTGAGTGAGAGACGGTGAGTGAGAGACGGAGTGTGAGAGACGGTGAGTGAGAGACGGAGTGTGAGAGACGGAGTGTGAGAGACGGAGTGTGAGAGACGGTGAGTGAGAGACGGAGTGTGAGAGACGGTGAGTGAGAGACGGTGAGTGAGAGACGGAGAGTGAGAGACGGAGTGTGAGAGACGGAGTGTGAGAGACGGAGTGTGAGAGACGGAGTGTGAGAGACGGAGTGTGAGAGACGGTGAGTGAGAGACGGTGAGTGAGAGACGGTGAGTGAGAGACGGAGTGTGAGAGACGGTGAGTGAGAGACGGTGAGTGAGAGACGGTGAGTGAGAGACGGTGAGTGAGAGACGGTGAGTGAGAGACGGAGTGTGAGAGACGGTGAGTGAGAGACGGTGAGTGAGAGACGGAGTGTGAGAGACGGAGTGTGAGAGACGGAGTGTGAGAGACGGAGTGTGAGAGACGGAGTGTGAGAGACGGTGAGTGAGAGACGGTGAGTGAGAGACGGAGTGTGAGAGACGGTGAGTGAGAGACGGAGTGTGAGAGACGGGAGTGTGAGAGACGGAGTGTGAGAGACGGTGAGTGAGAGACGGTGAGTGAGAGACGGAGTGTGAGAGACGGTGAGTGAGAGACGGAGTGTGAGAGACGGTGAGTGAGAGACGGTGAGTGAGAGACGGTGAGTGAGAGACGGAGTGTGAGAGACGGTGTGTGAGAGACGGAGTGTGAGAGACGGAGTGTGAGAGACGGAGTGTGAGAGACGGAGTGTGAGAGACGGTGAGTGAGAGACGGTGAGTGAGAGACGGAGTGTGAGAGACGGTGAGTGAGAGACGGTGAGTGAGAGACGGAGTGTGAGAGACGGTGAGTGAGAGACGGTGAGTGAGAGACGGAGTGTGAGAGACGGTGAGTGAGAGACGGTGAGTGAGAGACGGTGAGTGAGAGACGGTGAGTGAGAGACGGTGAGTGAGAGACGGTGAGTGAGAGACGGAGTGTGAGAGACGGAGTGTGAGAGACGGTGAGTGAGAGACGGTGAGTGAGAGACGGAGTGTGAGAGACGGAGTGTGAGAGACGGAGTGTGAGAGACGGTGAGTGAGAGACGGAGTGTGAGAGACGGTGAGTGAGAGACGGTGAGTGAGAGACGGAGTGTGAGAGACGGAGTGTGAGAGACGGAGTGTGAGAGACGGTGAGTGAGAGACGGTGAGTGAGAGACGGTGAGTGAGAGACGGTGAGTGAGAGACGGTGAGTGAGAGACGGAGTGTGAGAGACGGAGTGTGAGAGACGGTGAGTGAGAGACGGTGAGTGAGAGACGGAGTGTGAGAGACGGAGTGTGAGAGACGGAGTGTGAGAGACGGAGTGTGAGAGACGGTGAGTGAGAGACGGTGAGTGAGAGACGGAGTGTGAGAGACGGTGAGTGAGAGACGGAGTGTGAGAGACGGAGTGTGAGAGACGGTGAGTGAGAGACGGTGAGTGAGAGACGGTGAGTGAGAGACGGAGTGTGAGAGACGGTGAGTGAGAGACGGTGAGTGAGAGACGGAGTGTGAGAGACGGAGTGTGAGAGACGGTGAGTGAGAGACGGTGAGTGAGAGACGGTGAGTGAGAGACGGTGAGTGAGAGACGGTGAGTGAGAGACGGAGTGTGAGAGACGGAGTGTGAGAGACGGTGAGTGAGAGACGGTGAGTGAGAGACGGAGTGTGAGAGACGGAGTGTGAGAGACGGAGTGTGAGAGACGGTGAGTGAGAGACGGAGTGTGAGAGACGGTGAGTGAGAGACGGTGAGTGAGAGACGGAGTGTGAGAGACGGAGTGTGAGAGACGGAGTGTGAGAGACGGTGAGTGAGAGACGGTGAGTGAGAGACGGTGAGTGAGAGACGGTGAGTGAGAGACGGTGAGTGAGAGACGGTGAGTGAGAGACGGTGAGTGAGAGACAGTGAGTGAGAGACGGTGAGTGAGAGACGGAGTGTGAGAGACGGAGTGTGAGAGACGGTGAGTGAGAGACGGTGAGTGAGAGACGGAGTGTGAGAGACGGAGTGTGAGAGACGGAGTGTGAGAGACGGTGAGTGAGAGACGGAGTGTGAGAGACGGAGTGTGAGAGACGGTGAGTGAGAGACGGTGAGTGAGAGACGGAGTGTGAGAGACGGAGTGTGAGAGACGGTGAGTGAGAGACGGTGAGTGAGAGACGGTGAGTGAGAGACGGAGTGTGAGAGACGGTGAGTGAGAGACGGAGTGTGAGAGACGGAGTGTGAGAGACGGTGAGTGAGAGACGGAGTGTGAGAGACGGAGTGTGAGAGACCGAGTGTGAGAGGTTGTTGACTCGAGATCGTTGGCCCAGCAGCCTCCACACCCCCAGCACGGCTCACAGTATATTATACATTATATACCGGGACACCCTTCCCCCACCCCACCCGGGACTCCCGTTCCCCTCCGCAGACACCCACCACACGCCTGACACACATTGGCTCCCCCCCTCCCCTCCCCCCCTCCTCCCCACACCCTCAGACACACATTCCCCCCTCCCCCTGCCCCTCCCCCCCTCCCCTTGCCCCCCCCTCCCCCTCCCCCCCTCCCCCTCTCCCCCTTCCCCCCCTCTCCCCCTGCCCCCCCCTCCCTGCCCCTCCCTCCCCCCACCTCCCCCCCCCCTCCCCTGCCCCTCCCCCTCCCCCTTACCTCCACCTCCCCATCCCTCCTCCCTCTCCCTCTCCCTCCCTCCCCCCCCCCCTCCCCCTCCCCCTCACCTCCCCCCCCTCCCCCTCACCTCCCCCCCCTCCCCCCCCTCCCCCCCCACCCCCTCCCTCCCCCCCCCTTACATCCCCCTCCCCCCCCCCCCCTCCCCTCCCCCCCCTCCCCCCTCCCCCCCCCCCCCCTCCCCCCTCCCCTCCCCCCCCCCCCCTGGACTCACGGAGCAGGGGTGTGGCGTGTCCTGGTTGTAAATCTCGGGGCAGGTCTGACTGACTCTCCAGGAGTTCCCGAAGCGATCAGCTGTTGCCTCCACAATTCCCTGTGGTGTGGTGAAGTCGTTCTCTGTGTCTCCATCGAAATTACCGCACAGCCCCCTGACCCGGGCCTGGTACTGGGGCTCCAGCTGTACATACACCCGGGTTCCTGCACACAGGGACCGGAGTGAGACACTCTGCCTCCCTCACTGCCTCACACTCCCTCACTCACCCGCTCCCTCCCTCACTGCCTCCCTACCTCACTCACTCACTGCCTCCCTCCCTCACTCACTCACTCCCTCCCTCACTCACACTCCCTCCCTCCCTCACCCCCTCCCTCCCTCACTGCCTCCCTCCCTCCCTCACTCACTCACTCCCTCCCTCACTCACACTCCCTCCCTCCCTCACACTCCCTCCCTCACTCACTCCCTCACTCCCTCACTCACCCGCTCTCCCTCTCACTCACACTCACTCCCTCACTCACACTCCCTCCCTCACTCACACTCCCTCCCCCTCACTCACACTCCCTCCCTCACTCCCTCTCCCTCACTCACACTCCCTCCCTCACTCACCCGCTCTCCCTCACACTCACCCGCTCTCCCTCACTCACTCCCTCTCCCTCACTCACACTCCCTCCCTCACTCACTCCCTCTCCCTCACTCACACTCCCTCCCTCACTCACACTCCCTCCCTCACTC
Source organism: Pristiophorus japonicus (assembly GCF_044704955.1). Classification (NCBI taxonomy): domain Eukaryota; kingdom Metazoa; phylum Chordata; class Chondrichthyes; family Pristiophoridae; genus Pristiophorus; species Pristiophorus japonicus. The sequence goes on from NW_027251114.1 coordinate 12,286, forward strand.
ACACTCCCTCCCTCACTCACACTCCCTCCCTCACTCACACCCTCCCTCACTCCCTCTCCCTCACTCACACTCCCTCCCTTACACTCACCCGCTCTCCCTCACTCACACTCCCTCCCTCACTCACCCGCTCTCCCTCACTCACACTCACCCGCTCTCCCTCACTCACACTCCCTCACTCACTCACCCGCTCTCCCTCACTCACACTCCCTCACTCACCCGCTCTCCCTCACTCACACTCCCTCACTCACACTCCCTCACTCACTCACACTCCCTCCCTCACTCACCCGCTCTCCCTCACTCACTCCCTCTCCCTCACTCACACTCCCTCCCTCACTCACCCGCTCTCCCTCACTCACACTCGCTCCCTCACTCACACTCGCTCCCTCACTCACACTCCCTCCCTCACTCACACTCCCTCCCTCACTCACACTCCCTCCCTCACTCACACTCCCTCCCTCCCTCATACTCACCCGCTCTCCCTCACTCACACTCCCTCCCTCACTCACACTCCCTCCCTCACTCACACTCCCTCACTCACACTCCCTCCCTCACTCACTCCCTCTCCCTCACTCACACTCCCTCCCTCACTCACACTCCCTCCCTCACTCACACTCCCTCCCTCACACTCACCCGCTCTCCCTCACTCACACTCACCCGCTCTCCCTCACTCACACTCACCCGCTCTCCCTCCCTCACACTCACCCGCTCTCCCTCACTCACACCCGCTCTCCCTCACTCACACTCCCTCCCTCACACTCACCCGCTCTCCCTCACTCACACTCCCTCCATCACACTCACCCGCTCTCCCTCACTCACACTCCCTCCCTCACTCACACTCCCTCCCTCACTCACACTCCCTCCCTCACACTCCCTCCCTCACTCACACTCCCTCCCTCACTCACACTCCCTCCCTCACTCACTCGCTCTTCCTTACTCACACTCCCTCCCTCACTCACCCGCTCTCCCTCACTCACACTCCCTCCCTCACACTCACCCGCTCTCTCTCACTCACACTCCCTCCCTCACACTCACCCGCTCTCCCTCACTCACACTCCCTCCCTCACACTCACCCGCTCTCCCTCACTCACACTCCCTCCCTCACACTCACCCGCTCTCCCTCACTCACACTCCCTCCCTCACACTCACCCGCTCTCCCTCACTCACACTCCCTCCCTCACTCACACTCCCTCCCTCACTCACACTCCCTCCCTCACTCACCCACACTCCCTCCCTCACTCACACTCCCTTCCTCACTCACACTCCCTCACTCACTCACTCTCCCTCACTCACACTCCCTCCCTCACTCACACTCCCTCCCTCACTCACCCACACTCCCTCACACTCACCCGCTCTCTCTCACTCACACTCCCTCCCTCACACTCACCCGCTCTCCCTCCCTCACTCACCCGCTCTCCCTCACTCACTCTCTCTCCCTCACTCACACTCCCTCCCTCACACTCACACTCGCACTCCCTCCCCCTCACACTCGCTCTCCCTCACACTCGCACTCCCTCACTCTCACACTTGCACTCCCTCCCCCTCACACTCGCTCTCCCTCGCACTCCCTCACTCTCACACTCGCACTCCCTCCCTCTCACACTCGCTCTCCCTCACACTCCCTCACTCTCACACTCGCACTCCCTCCCTCTCACACTCGCTCTCCCTCACACTCGCTCCCTCTCGCTCTCACTCACACTCGCTCCCCCCTCGCTCTCACACACACTCGCTCCCCGTCTCGCTCACACTCACACTCGCACTCCCTCCCTCTCACACTCGCTCTCCCTCACACTCGCTCCCCCTCGCTCTCACAAACACTCGCTCCCCCTCTCGCTCACACTCACACTCGCACTCCCTCCCTCTCACACTCGCTCTCCCTCACACTCGCTCCCTCTCGCTCACACTCACACTCGCACTCCCTCCCTCTCACACTCGCTCCCCCTCTCGCTCCCTTTCGCTCTCACTCACACTCCGCTCCCCCTCGCTCTCACACACACTCACTCCCCCTCTCGCTCCCTCTCGCTCTCACACACACTCACTCCCCCTCTCGCTCTCACTCACAATCACTCCCCCTCTCACTCCCTCTCACTCTCACACACACTCGCTCCCCCTCTCACTCTCACACACACTCGCTCCCTCTCGCTCTCACACACACTCGCTCCCTCTCTCGCTCTCACACACACTCGCTCCCTCTCGCTCTCACACACACTCACTCCCCCTCTCGCTCCCTCTCGCTCTCACACACACTCACTCCCCCTCTCGCTCTCACTCACAATCACTCCCCCTCTCACTCCCTCTCACTCTCACACACACTCGCTCCCCCTCTCACTCTCACACACACTCGCTCCCTCTCGCTCTCACACACACTCGCTCCCCCTCTCGCTCTCACACACACTCGCTCCCTCTCGCTCTCACACACACTCACTCCCCCTCTCGCTCTCACACACACTCGCTCCCCCTCTCGCTCTCACTCACAATCACTCCCCCTCTCGCTCCCTCTCACTCTCACACACACTCGCTCCCCCTCTCGCTCTCACACACACTCGCTCCCTCTCGCTCTCACACACACTCACTACCTCTCACTCTCACACACACTCGCTCCCCCTCTCGCTCTCACACACACTCGCTCCCCCTCTCGCTCTCACACACACTCGCTCCCCCTCTCGCTCTCACACACACTCACTCCCTCTCGCTCTCACACACACTCACTACCTCTCACTCTCACACACACTCGCTCCCCCTCTCACTCTCACACACACTCACTCCCCCTCTCGCTCACACTCACACTTGCTCTCCCTCACACTCGCTCTCCCTCACACTCACACTCACTCCCCCTCTCGCTCCCTCTCGCTCTCACTCACACTCGCTCCCCCTCTCGCTCTCACACACACTCGCTCCCTCTCGCTCTCACACACACTCGCTCCCCCTCTCGCTCCCTCTCGCTCTCACTCACACTCTCGCTCCCTCTCGCTCTCACTCACACTCGCTCCCCCTCTCGCTCTCACACACACTCGCTCCCCCTCTCACTCTCACACACACTCGCTCCCTCTCGCTCTCACACACACTCGCTCCCCCTCTCGCTCTCACACACACTCGCTCCCTCTCACTCTCACACACACTCGCTCCCCCTCTCGCTCTCACACACACTCGCTCCCCCTCTCACTCTCACACACACTCACTCCCTCTCGCTCTCACACACACTCGCTCCCCCTCTCGCTCTCACACACACTCGCTCCCTCTCGCTCTCACACACACTCGCTCCCCCTCTCGCTCTCACACACACTCGCTCCCCCTCTCGCTCTCACACACACTCGCTCCCTCTCACTCTCACACACACTCGCTCCCTCTCGCTCTCACACACACTCACTCCCTCTCGCTCTCACACACACTCACTCCCCCTCTCACTCTCACACACACTCGCTCCCCCTCTCGCTCTCACACACACTCACTCCCCCTCTCGCTCTCACACACACTCGCTCCCTCTCGCTCTCACACACACTCGCTCCCTCTCGCTCTCACACACACTCGCTCCCTCTCGCTCTCACACACACTCGCTCCCTCTCGCTCTCACACACACTCGCTCCCCCTCTCGCTCCCTCTCGCTCTCACACACACTCGCTCCCCCTCTCGCTCCCTCTCACTCTCACACACACTCGCTCCCCCTCTCACTCCCTCTCACTCTCACACACACTCACTCCCCCTCTCGCTCTCACACACACTCACTCCCCCTCTCACTCTCACACACACTCACTCCCCCTCTCACTCTCACACACACTCACTCCCCCTCTCACTCCCTCTCACTCTCACACACACTCGCTCCCCCTCTCGCTCTCACACACACTCGCTCCCCCTGTCGCTCCCTCTCACTCTCACACACACTCACTCCCCCTCTCACTCTCACACACACTCGCTCCCTCTCGCTCTCACACACACTCACTCCCCCTCTCACTCTCACACACACTCGCTCCCCCTCTCGCTCTCACACACACTCACTCCCTCTCGCTCTCACACACACTCGCTCCCCCCTCACTCTCACACACACTCGCTCCCTCTCGCTCTCACACACACTCGCTCCCCCTCTCCCTCTCACACACACTCGCTCCCCCTCTCACTCTCACACACACTCGCTCCCTCTCGCTCTCACACACACTCACTCCCTCTCGCTCTCACACACACTCACTCCCCCTCTCGCTCTCACACACACTCACTCCCTCTCGCTCTCACACACTCACTCCCTCTCGCTCTCACACACACTCACTCCCCCTCTCACTCCCTCTCACTCTCACACACACTCACTCCCCCTCTCACTCCCTCTCGCTCTCACACACACTCACTCCCCCTCTCGCTCTCACACACACTCACTCCCTCTCGCTCTCACACACACTCACACCCTCTCGCTCTCACACACACTCACTCCCCCTCTCACTCCCTCTCACTCTCACACACACTCACTCCCCCTCTCGCTCCCTCTCGCTCTCACACACACTCGCTCCCCCTCTCGCTCCCTCTCGCTCTCACACACACTCACTCCCCCTCTCACTCCCTCTCACTCTCACACACACTCGCTCCCCCTCTCGCTCTCACACACACTCGCTCCCCCTGTCGCTCCCTCTCACTCTCACACACACTCACTCCCCCTCTCCCTCTCACACACACTCGCTCCCCCTCTCGCTCTCACACACACTCACTCCCTCTCGCTCTCACACACACTCGCTCCCCCTCTCACTCTCACACACACTCGCTCCCTCTCGCTCTCACACACACTCGCTCCCTCTCGCTCTCACACACACTCGCTCCCCCTCTCCCTCTCACACACACTCGCTCCCCCTGTCACTCTCACACACACTCGCTCCCTCTCGCTCTCACACACACTCACTCCCTCTCGCTCTCACACACACTCGCTCCCTCTCGCTCTCACACACACTCACTCCCTCTCGCTCTCACACACACTCACTCCCTCTCACTCTCACACACACTCACTCCCCCTCTCGCTCTCACACACACTCGCTCCCCCTCTCGCTCTCACACACACTCACTCCCTCTCGCTCTCACACACACTCGCTCCCCCTCTCGCTCCCTCTCGCTCTCACACACACTCACTCCCCCTCTCACTCCCTCTCACTCTCACACACACTCACTCCCCCTCTCGCTCTCACACACACTCACTCCCCCTCTCGCTCCCTCTCGCTCTCACACACACTCACTCCCCCTCTCACTCCCTCTCACTCTCACACACACTCGCTCCCCCTCTCGCTCTCACACACACTCACTCCCTCTCACTCTCACACACACTCGCTCCCCCTGTCGCTCCCTCTCACTCTCACACACACTCACTCCCCCTCTCACTCTCACACACACTCGCTCCCTCTCGCTCTCACACACACTCACTCCCCCTCTCACTCTCACACACACTCACTCCCCCTCTCACTCTCACACACACTCACTCCCCCTCTCACTCTCACACACACTCGCTCCCTCTCGCTCTCACACACACTCGCTCCCCCTCTCACTCTCACACACACTCGCTCCCTCTCGCTCTCACACACACTCGCTCCCCCTCTCCCTCTCACACACACTCGCTCCCCCTCTCACTCTCACACACACTCGCTCCCTCTCGCTCTCACACACACTCGCTCCCCCTCTCACTCTCACACACACTCGCTCCCTCTCGCTCTCACACACACTCGCTCCCTCTCGCTCTCACACACACTCGCTCCCCCTCGCTCTCACACACACTCACTCCCCCTCTCCCTCTCACACACACTCGCTCCCCCTCTCACTCTCACACACACTCGCTCCCTCTCGCTCTCACACACACTCGCTCCCTCTCACTCTCACACACACTCGCTCCCCCTCTCACTCTCACACACACTCGCTCTCTCTCGCTCTCACACACACTCGCTCCCTCTCACTCTCACACACACTCGCTCCCCCTCTCGCTCCCTCTCGCTCTCACACACACTCGCTCCCTCTCGCTCTCACACACACTCACTCCCCCTCTCACTCTCACACACACTCACTCCCCCTCTCACTCTCACACACACTCGCTCCCTCTCGCTCTCACACACACTCACTCCCCCTCTCACTCTCACACACACTCACTCCCCCTCTCACTCTCACACACACTCGCTCCCTCTCGCTCTCACACACACTCGCTCCCCCTCTCACTCTCACACACACTCGCTCCCTCTCGCTCTCACACACACTCGCTCCCCCTCTCCCTCTCACACACACTCGCTCCCCCTCTCACTCTCACACACACTCGCTCCCTCTCGCTCTCACACACACTCGCTCCCCCTCTCGCTCTCACACACACTCACTCCCCCTCTTGCTCCCCCTCTCACTCTCACACACACACTCGCTCCCCCTCTTGCTCCCCCTCTCACTCTCACACACACTCGCATCCCCTCTCGCTCCCTCTCGCTCACACTCAGCAGAGATTCTAATCCATTAATCTACACCTCAGAAGAAGAGGAAACCCTGGGTCCGTCCAGTCAGATGTGACTTGAGCCGAGACACTTTGCGGCCTTGGAGTCAGCAGTCAGACTCACCTCCGTCCCAGAGCACAGTTAGCCCCAGGTGTGAGATGACGGTGATGAAGAGCCCTGCCTGATGGAGAGATAGTCCGCTCCCACCGTAGTGTTTGGGGAGTTTTATTCCAGCTCCATTCACCGTGACATCTTTCCCTGTGGACACAAACAACTGGGAATGACAATACACAGTGATATCCAGCCTGCACCCCTGTAACATGGACCCATTGTCATCACACGGCCTCATTGGTCCAAAACCAATCACTTCACACCTCTCGCTGTTAAATTGCAGCTGCCCTGTGCCCGCCCAGGTCACCGGCCTGTCTCAGGCCTCCTCCCTGTCACTGAGTTTTGGGTCATCTCCAGACTGAGTACTTGTGCCCTGTATACCCACGTCCAGGTCATTAATATCAATCAAAGTGCAGTGGGCCCAGTACTGCCCCCTGGGGGACACACTGTAAACTTCACTCCAGTCTGACAATCACTCTCTGCTTCCTGCCCTCAGCCAATCCTATCCACACTACCACCGTTCCTCTATCCCCATGGGCTTTCGTTATACGCCACTTTATCAAACGCCTTTTGAAAGTCCATATACACCTCATCGACCACACTTCCCTCGTCAACCCGCTCTATTACTTCAGAGAAGAATTGGAGCAAGTTCCTCAGGCATGATTTGCCTTTACCAAACCCGTGCTGGGTCTCATTTACAAACACACCTGTTTCTAAGTGCCAATTAATATTGTCCCAGATTATTGTCTCAAAGTTTTCCCACCTCCGAAGTCAGGCTGCCTGGATCAGGAAGATTGGATGATTGCAGCCCGATCCCCTGCAATTTCCCCCCTGACTTCCCTCAGTAACCTGGGATGTCTCCCATCCACACCGGGAGCCTTTCCTACGTTGAGCACTCTTCAAGTCCCTCCTCTTTATCTATTTTGACCCTGTCCGATGTCACTGTGGCTTCCTCCTTCACTGGGACACTGGCAGCATCCTCTGCCCTCGTGACGACAGAGACTAAATACTCACTCCGTGCCTCAGCTGAGCTGTCTATCTCCGCAAGGAACATGGAATGATGCAGCATGGGAGGGGCCACTCGGCCCATCGGACCTGTGCCGGTCTCTGGTCCAACCATCCAATTAGTCCCACTCCCCGGCCTTTCCCCACAGACACGATCTCCTTTGTGCTCCCGAATCAGCCCGGCCCTTCCTCTGGTGACCTTTGTACAATGTATGTTTTTATAAAAGACCTTTGGGTTCCCTCTTATGTTGGCCCTTCTCTTCGGAGGCAGACCCTGGGAGTCGAGGATGAGTTTAAAGGGTGGAAGACGCCTGTGTGTGGAGTGTTTTACCGTGGGGTGACCGTTGCTCACCAGCCACCACACGGGCCTGATGGAGCGAGGGGTTGGTCCAGGGGCAAGGGGGTCCGAGGTGATTGGAGACCGGGCTTGGCCAATGTTGGGTGCCATTTTCTTCTCATACTCCCTCTTTGCCCCTTTTATTCTCTCTGCACTTCCTGTACTGAGCTGGTGTCCCTGACACACTTCGCAGGTAAACTCTCCCAACTATCTGCTGATGTCTCATTGCAGCAAGTGACTCCATCATCAGACTCAGCATGGCCCCAAAACCTGCTCCCGACCCCCCACCAACCCCTCACCGACCCACCGACCCCTCCCCAACCCACCGACCCCTCCCCGACCCCTCTGACCCCTCACCGACCCCTCCCCACCCCACCGACCCCTCACCGACCCCTCCCCGACCCACCGACCCCTCCCCGACCCCTCTGACCCCTCACCGACCCCTCCCCGCCCCACAGACCCCTCACCGACCCCTCCCCGACCCAACGACCCCTCACCAACCCCTCCCCGACCCACCGACCCCTCCCCGACCCCTCTGACCCCTCACCGACCCCTCCCCGCCCCACCGACCCCTCACCGACCCCTCACCGACCCCTCCCCGACCCAACGACCCCTCACCAACCCCTCCCCGACCCACCGACCCCTCCCCACCCCTCACCGACCCCTCACCAACCCCTCCCCGACCTACCGACCCCTCCCCGAACCGCCGACCCCTCACCGACCCCTCACCAACCCACCGACCCCTCCCCGACCCCTCCCCGACCCACCGACCCCTCACCGACCCAACGACCCCTCACCAACCCCTCCCCGACCCACCGACCCCTCCCCGACCCCTCTGACCCCTCACCGACCCCTCCCCGCCCCACCGACCCCTCACCGACCCCTCACCGACCCCTCCCCGACCCAACGACCCCTCACCAACCCCTCCCCGACCCACCGACCCCTCCCCACCCCTCACCGACCCCTCACCAACCCCTCCCCGACCCACCGACCCCTCCCCGAACCGCCGACCCCTCACCGACCCCTCACCAACCCACCGACCCCTCCCCGACCCCTCCCCGACCCACCGACCCCTCACCGACCCCTCACCGACCCCTCACCGACCCACCAACCCCTCCCCACCCCGCCGACCCCTCACCGACCCCTCCCCGACCCACCGACCCCTCCCCGACCCACCACCGACCCCTCCCCGACCCACCACCGACCCCTCCCCGACCCACCGACCCCTCCCCTACCCCTCCCCGACCCACCGACCCCTCCCCTACCCTACCCCTCCCTGCCTCATGAACCCCTCCCCCACCCCTCCCCACCTCACCGACCCCTCACCGACCCCTCCCCACCGACCCCGACCCACCGACCCACCGACCCCTCCCCTACCCCTCCCTGCCTCACCAACCCCTCCCCTACCCCTCCCCACCCCACCGACCCCTCCTCTACCCCTCCCCGACCCACCGACCCCTCCCCGACCCACCGACCCCTCCCCTACCCCTCCCTGCCTCACCAACCCCTCCCCTACCCCTCCCCACCGCACCGACCCCTCCCCGACCCCTCACCAACCCCTCCCCGACCCACCAACCCCTCCCCGACCCCTCCCCGACCCACCGACCCCTCCCCGACCCACCAACCCCTCCCCGACCCCTCCCCGACCCACCGACCACGACCCGACCCCTCCCCTACCCCTCCCCGACCCACCGACCCCTCCCCGACCCACCGACCCCTCCCCTACCCCTCCCTGCCTCACCAACCCCTCCCCTACCCCTCCCCACCGCACCGACCCCTCCCCGACCCCTCACCAACCCCTCCCCGACCCACCAACCCTTCCCCGACCCCTCCCCGACCCACCGACCCCTCCCCGACCCCTCCCCGACCCACCGACCCCTCCCCGACCCACCGACCCCTCCCCGACCCACCGACCCCTCACCGACCCCTCCCCGACCCCTCCCCACCCAACCGACCCCTCCCCTACCCCTCCCTGCCTCACTGACCCCTCCCCTACCCCTCCCCGACCCACCGACCCCTCCCCGACCCCTCCCCGCCTCACCAACCCCTCCCCTACCCCTCCCCACCCCACCGACCCCTCCCCTACCCCTCCCCGACCCACCGACCCCTCCCCGACCCCTCCCCGACCCCTCACCAACCCCTCCCCACCACACCGACCCCTCCCCGCAACCTTCACGACCCGCCGACCCCTCACCAACCCCTCCCCACCGCACCGACCCCTCCCCGACCCCTCACCAACCCCTCCCCGACCCACCAACCCCTGCCCACCCCGCCGACCCCTCCTTGACCCACCGACCCCTCCCCGACCCCTCCCCGACCCACCGACCCCTCCCCGACCCCTCACCGACCCCTCCCCGACCCTCCCCACCCCACCGCCCCCTTACCGACCCCTCCCTGACCCCTCCCCACCCCACCGCCCCCTCACCGACCCCTCCCCACCCCGCCGACCCCTCCCCGACCCCTCACCTACCTCTCCCCGACCCACCAACCCTTCCCCGACCCCTCCCCGACCCACCGACCCCTCCCCGACCCCTCCCCACCCAACCGACCCCTCCCCTACCCCTCCCCGACCCACCGACCCCTCACCGACCCCTCCCCGACCCACCGACCCTTCCCCGACCCCTCCCCGACCCCTCCCCGACCCACCGACCCCTCCCCGACCCCTCCCCACCCAACCGACCCCTCCCCTACCCCTCCCCGACCCACCGACCCCTCACCGACCCCTCCCCGACCCCTCCCCGACCCACCGACCCCTCCCCGACCCCTCCCCACCCAACCGACCCCTCCCCTACCCCTCCCCGACCCCTCCCCGACCCACCGACCCCTCACCGACCCCTCCCCGACCCCTCCCCGACCCACCGACCCTTCCCCGACCCCTCCCCGACCCCTCCCCGACCCACCGACCCCTCCCCGACCCCTCCCCACCCAACCGACCCCTCCCCTACCCCTCCCCGACCCACCGACCCCTCACCGACCCCTCCCCGACCCCTCCCCGACCCACCGACCCCTCCCCGACCCCTCCCCACCCAACCGACCCCTCCCCTACCCCTCCCCGACCCCTCCCCGACCCACCGACCCCTCACCGACCCCTCCCCAACCCCTCACCGACCCCTCCCCACCCCACCGATCCCTCCTCTACCCCTCCCCGACCCACCGACCCCTCCCCGACCCCTCCCCTACCCGACCCACCGACCCCTCCCCGACCCACCGACCCCTCCCCGACCCCTCCCCTACCCGACCCACCGACCCCTCCCCGACCCCTCCCCGACCCCTCCCCTACCCGACCCACCGACCCCTCCCCGACCCCTCCCCGACCCCTCCCCTACCCGACCCACCGACCCATCACCGACCCCTCCCCGACCCATCACCAACCCCTCCCCGACCCACCAACCCCTCCCCGACCCCTCCCCGACCCACCGACCCCTCACCGACCCCTCCCCGACCCTCCCCACCCCACCGCCCCCTCACCGACCCCTCCCCGACCCCTCCCCACCCCACCGCCCCCTCACCGACCCCTCCCCGACCCCTCACCGACACCTCCCCGACCCGCCGACCCCTCACCGACCCCTCCCCGACCCCTCCCCACCCCTCACCGACCCCTCACCGACCCCTCACCGACCCCTCCCCACCCCGCCGACCCCTCAGCGACCCCTCCCCGACCCCTCCCCACCCCGCCGACCCCTCAGCGACCCCTCCCCGACCCGCCAACCCCTCACCAACCCCTCCCCGACTCACCGACCCCTCCCCTACCCCTTCCCGACCCCCCGCCGACCCCTCCCCGACCCCTCCCCTACCCCTTCCCGACCCCCCGCCGACCCCTCCCCTAACCCTCCCCGACCCACCGACCTCTCCCCGACCCCTCCCCACCGACCCCTCCCCGACCCCTCCCCGACCCACCGACCCCTCACCAACCCCTCCCCGACCCCTCCCCGACCCCTCCCACCCCACCGACCCCTCACCGACCCCTCCCCGACCCCTCCCCGACCCACCGACCCCTCACCGACCCCCCCCACCCCACCGACCCCTCACCGACCCCTCCCCGACCCCTCCCCACCCCACCAACACACCGACCCCTCCCCGACCCCTCACCTACCCCTCCCCGCCCCGCCGACCCCTCCCCGACCCCTCACCTACCCCTCCCCGCCCCGCCGACCCCCTCACCGACCCCTCCCCACCCCACCGCCGCCCCCCCACCCCACCGCCACCTCACCGACCCCTCCCCGACCCTCCCCACCCCCTTACCGACCCCTCCCCGACCCCTCCCCACCCCACCGCCCCCTCACCGACCCCTCCCCGACCCCTCCCCACCCCGCCGACCCCTCCCCGACCCCTCACCTACCTCTCCCCGACCCACCAACCCTTCCCCGACCCCTCCCCGACCCACCGACCCCTCCCCGACCCCTCCCCGACCCACCGACCCCTCCCCGACCACTCCCCACCCAACCGACCCCTCCCCTACCCCTCCCCGACCCACCGACCCCTCACCGACCCCTCCCCGACCCCTCCCCGACCCACCGACCCTTCCCCGACCCCTCCCCGACCCCTCCCCGACCCACCGACCCCTCCCCGACCCCTCCCCACCCAACCGACCCCTCCCCTACCCCTCCCCGACCCACCGACCCCTCACCGACCCCTCCCCGACCCCTCCCCGACCCGCCGACCCCTCCCCGACCCCTCCCCTACCCGACCCACCGACCCCTCCCCGACCCCTCCCCGACCCCTCCCCGACCCCTCCCCTACCCGACCCACCGACCCCTCCCCGACCCCTCGACCCCTCACCAACCCCTCCCCACCGCACCGACCCCTCCCCGACCCATCACCAACCCCTCCCCGACCCACCAACCCCTGCCCACCCCGCCGACCCCTCCTTGACCCACCGACCCCTCCCCGACCCTTCCCCGACCCACCGACCCCTCACCGACCCCTCCCCGACCCTCCCCACCCCACCGCCCCCTCACCGACCCCTCCCCGACCCCTCCCCACCCCACCGCCCCCTCACCGACCCCTCCCCGACCCCTCACCGACACCTCCCCGACCCGCCGACCCCTCACCGACCCCTCCCCGACCCCTCCCCACCCCTCACCGACCCCTCACCGACCCCTCACCGACCCCTCCCCGACCCGCCAACCCCTCACCAACCCCTCCCCGACTCACCGACCCCTCCCCTACCCCTTCCCGACCCCCCGCCGACCCCTCCCCGACCCCTCCCCTACCCCTTCCCGACCCCCCGCCGACCCCTCCCCTACCCCTCCCCGACCCACCGACCCCTCACCGACCCCTCCCCACCGACCCCTCCCCGACCCACCGACCCCTCCCCACCGCACCAACCCCTCCCCGACCCACCAACCCCTCCTCGACCCACCGACCCCTCCCCGACCCACCGACCCCTCCCCGACCCCTCACCGACCCCTCCCCACCGACCCCTCCCCTCCCCACCGACCCCTCCCCGACCCACCGACCCCTCCCCACCGACCCCTCCCCTCCCCACCGACCCCTCCCCGACCCACCGACCCCTCCCCACCGCACCAACCCCTCACCAACCCCTCCCCGACCCCTCCTCGACCCCTCCCCGACCCACCGACCCCTCACCAACCCCTCCCCGACCCCTCCTCGACCCCTCCCCGACCCACCGACCCCTCCCACCCCACCGACCCCTCACCGACCACTCCCCGACCCACCGACCCCTCACCGACCCCCCCCACCCCACCGACCCCTCACCGACCCCTCCCCGACCCCTCACCGACCCCTCCCCACCCCACCAACACACCGACCCCTCCCCGACCCCTCACCTACCCCTCCCCGCCCCGCCGACCCCTCCCCGACCCCTCACCTACCCCTCCCCGCCCCGCCGACCCCCTCACCGACCCCTCCCCGACCCCTCCCCGACCCCTCCCCACCCCACCGCCACCTCACCGACCCCTCCCCGACCCCTCACCGACCCCTCTCCACCCCACCAACACACCGACCCCTCCCCGACCCCTCACCTACCCCTCCCCGCCCCGCCGACCCCCTCACCGACCCCTCCCCGACCCCTCCCCGACCCCTCCCCACCCCACCGCCACCTCACCGACCCCTCCCCGACCCCTCACCGACCCCTCCCCACCCCACCGACCCCTCACCGACCCCTCCCCGACCCCTCACCGACCCCTCCCCGACCCCTCCCCGACCCCTCACCGACCCCTCACCGACCCCTCACCGACCCCTCCCCAACCCACCGACCCCTCACCGACCCCCCCCCACCCCACCGACCCCTCACCGACCCCTCCCCGACCCCTCACCGACCCACCGCCACCTCACCGACCCCTCCCCGACCCCTCCCCGACCCCTCACCGACCCCTCCCCGACCCCTCACCGACCCACCGCCGCCTCACCGACCCCCCCCCCACACCACCATCCCACCGACCCCTCCCCGACGCCTCAACAACCCCTCCCCGCCCCGCCGACCCCTCCCCGACCCACCGACCCCTCCCCGACCCCTCCCCGCCCCGCCGACCCCTCCCCGACCCACCGACCCCTCACCGACCCCTCCCCGACCCGCCGACCCCTCCCCGACCCCTCCCCGACGACCCCTCACCAACCCCTCCCCACCGCACCGACCCCTCCCCGACCCACCGACCCCTCACCGACCCCTCCCCGACCCCTCACCGACCCCTCACCGACCCCTCCCCGACCCACCGACCCCTCACCAACCCCTCCCCGACCCCTCCCCGACCCACCGACCCCTCACCGACCCCTCCCCGACCCACCAACCCCTCCCCGACCCACCGACCCCTCACCGACCCCTCCCCGACCCACCGACCCCTCACCGACCCACCGACCCCTCCCCAACCCACCGACCCCCCCCCGACCCACCGACCCATCACCGACCCCTCCCCGACCCACCGACCCCTCACCAACCCCTCCCCGACCCACCAACCCCTCCCCGCCCCGCCGACCCCTCCCCGACCCACCGACCCCTCACCGACCCCTCCCCGACCCACCGACCCCTCACCGACCCACCGACCCCTCCCCAACCCACCGACCCCCCCCCGACCCACCGACCCATCACCGACCCCTCCCCGACCCACCGACCCCTCACCAACCCCTCCCCGACCCACCAACCCCTCCCCGCCCCGCCGACCCCTCCCCGACCCACCGACCCCTCACCGACCCCTCCCCGACCCACCAACCCCTCCCCGACCCACCGACCCCTCACCGACCCCTCCCCGACCCACCAACCCCTCCCCGACCCACCGACCCCTCACCGACCCCTCCCCGACCCACCGACCCCTCACCGACCCCTCCCCGACCCACCAACCCCTCCCCGACCCACCGACCCCTCACCTACCCCTCCCCGACTCCTTTCCGCCACATCGAACCTCATGACCCCTCCCTGACACCTCCCCGACCCCTTCCCAACCGCCACAGAACCCCCCCAACTTCCACAACCCCGACAGACCACTCCCCAAGCTCCCCGACTCCCCCTGAACTCCTTGACCGCTCCCTGAACTCCTGACCCCCACGGACCCCTCCCCGAACATCCCGGACATCTCACCGACCCCGCCCTGACCTCCCCGACACCAACGGACCCCTTGCCGAACCCCCGGACCCCTTGCCGAACCCCCGGACCTCTCACCGACCCCGCCCTGACCTCCCGACCCTTCCCTGACCTCCAGTGACCCCTCCCCAAACCCCTCAACCCCCGCGGACCCCTCCCCGACCCCGCCCTGACCTCCCGGACGACCCGTCCACCCACCCCCCCAAAGACCCCCTGACCTCCCCGACCCCCATGGACCCCGCCCTGACCTCCCTGACCCCCACGGACCCCGCACTGACCTCCCCGACCCCCACGGATCCCGCCCTGACCTCCCCGACCCCCACGGACCCCGCCCTGACCTCAGCGACCCCCACGGACTCCGCCCTGAACACCCTGACCCCCACAGACCACGCACTGACCTCCCGACCCCCACGGACCCCGCCCTGACCTCACCGACCCCCACAACCCCGCCCTGACCTCACCGACCCCCACGACCCCGCCCTGACCTCACCGACCCCCACAGACCGGCCATGACCTCACCGGCCTCCACGACCCCGCCCTGACCTCACCGACCCCCACGACCCCGCCCTGACCTCACCAACCCCCATGACCCCGCCCTGACCTCCCCGAGCCCACCTTACCCCTCAGCAGGTGGATGACGGTATTGCCGATGGTGATGACGACGGATTTGGTGCAGGTGACCCTGCTGGTACCACACGGCACGTTCTCGGCGGTGACGGTGAAGATCCCGGTGTGTTCGCGCACCAGCACGTACTCGCAGTCACCGAGGAAGCTGTACATCCGCCCGTCAAACGTCACGTAGTGAGGGTCTCCCGTCGCAAGACAGCTTCCAGCACACAGCCTCCCGCTACACTGCCACCGTCGGTCCCTACACACACTGACAGGGAACAGACCGCAGCATTAGACCAATCACACACAGGGACTGTAGTCACATGGTCAGTGACATCACTCACACACAGTGACTGTAGTAACATGGTCAGAGACATCACTCACACACAGTGACTGTAGTAACATGGTCAGAGACATCACTCACACACAGTGACTGTAGTCACATGGTCAGAGACATCACTCACACACAGTGACTGTAGTCACATGGTCAGAGACATCACTCACACACAGTGACTGTAGTCACATGGTCAGAGACATCACTCACACACAGTGACTGTAGTAACATGGTCAGAGACATCACTCACACACAGTGACTGTAGTAACATGGTCAGTGACATCACTCACACACAGGGACTGTAGTAACATGGTCAGTGACATCACTCACACACAGGGACTGTAGTAACATGGTCAGAGACATCACTCACACACAGGGACTGTAGTAACATGGTCAGAGACATCACTCACACACAGTGACTGTAGTAACATGGTCAGAGACATCACTCACACACAGTGACTGTAGTAACATGGTCAGAGACATCACTCACACACAGTGAGTAAACATGGTCAGAGACATCACTCACACACAGTGACTGTAGTAACATGGTCAGAGACATCACTCACACACAGTGACTGTAGTAACATGGTCAGAGACATCACTCACACACAGTGACTGTAGTAACATGGTCAGAGACATCACTCACACACAGGGACTGTAGTAACATGGTCAGAGACATCACTCACACACAGTGACTGTAGTAACATGGTCAGAGACATCACTCACACACAGTGACTGTAGTAACATGGTCAGAGACATCACTCACACACAGTGACTGTAGTAACATGGTCAGAGACATCACTCACACACAGTGACTGTAGTAACATGGTCAGAGACATCACTCACACACAGGTACTGTAGTAACATGGTCAGAGACATCACTCACACACAGGGACTGTAGTCACATGGTCAGTGACATCACTCACACACAGTGACTGTAGTAACATGGTCAGAGACATCACTCACACACAGGGACTGTAGTAACATGGTCAGAGACATCACTCACATACAGTGACTGTAGTAACATGGTCAGAGACATCACTCACACACAGTGACTGTAGTAACATGGTCAGAGACATCACTCACACACAGTGACTGTAGTAACATGGTCAGAGACATCACTCACACACAGTGACTGTAGTAACATGGTCAGAGACATCACTCACACAGAGTGACTGTAGTAACATGGTCAGAGACATCACTCACACACAGTGACTGTAGTAACATGGTCAGAGACATCACTCACACACAGGGACTGTAGTAACATGGTCAGAGACATCACTCACACACAGTGACTGTAGTAACATGGTCAGAGATATCACTCACACACAGTGACTGTAGTAACATGGTCAGTGACATCACTCACACACAATGACTGTAGTAACATGGTCAAAGACATCACTCACACACAGTGACTGTAGTAACATGGTCAGAGACATCACTCACACACAGTGACTGTAGTAACATGGTCAGAGACATCACTCACACACAGTGACTGTAGTAACATGGTCAGAGACATCACTCACACACAGGGACTGTAGTAACATGGTCAGAGACATCACTCACACACAGGGACTGTAGTCACATGGTCAGAGACATCACTCACACACAGGGACTGTAGTCACATGGTCAGAGACATCACTCACACACAGCGACTATAGTAACATGGTCAGAGACATCACTCACACACAGGGACTGTAGTCACATGGTCAGTGACATCACTCACACACAGTGACTGTAGTAACATGGTCAGAGACATCACTCACACAAAGTGACTGTAGTAACATGGTCAGAGACATCACTCACACACAGTGACTGTAGTAACATGGTCAGAGACATCACTCACACACAGGGACTGTAGTAACATGGTCAGAGACATCACTCACACACAGTGACTGTAGTAACATGGTCAGAGACATCACTCACACACAGGGACTGTAGTAACATGGTCAGAGACATCACTCACACACAGTGACTGTAGTAACATGGTCAGAGACATCACTCACACACAGGGACTGTAGTAACATGGTCAGAGACATCACTCACACACAGTGACTGTAGTAACATGGTCAGAGACATCACTCACACAAAGTGACTGTAGTAACATGGTCAGAGACATCACTCACACACAGTGACTGTAGTAACATGGTCAGAGACATCACTCACACACAGTGACTGTAGTAACATGGTCAGTGACATCACTCACACACAGTGACTGTAGTAACATGGTCAGAGACATCACTCACACACAGTGACTGCAGTAACATGGTCAGAGACATCACACACACAGTGACTGTAGTAACATGGTCAGTGACATCACTCACACACAGTGACTGTAGTAACATGGTCAGAGACATCACTCACACACAGGGATTGTAGTAACATGGTCAGAGACATCACTCACACACAGGGACTGTAGTCACATGGTCAGAGACATCACTCACACACAGGGACTGTAGTCACATGGTCAGAGACATCACTCACACACAGTGACTGTAGTAACATGGTCAGAGACATCACTCACACACAGGGACTGTAGTAACATGGTCAGAGACATCACTCACACACAGTGACTGTAGTAACATGGTCAGAGACATCACTCACACACAGGGACTGTAGTAACATGGTCAGAGACATCACTCACACACAGTGACTGTAGTAACATGGTCAGAGACATCACTCACACAAAGTGACTGTAGTAACATGGTCAGAGACATCACTCACACACAGTGACTGTAGTAACATGGTCAGAGACATCACTCACACACAGTGACTGTAGTAACATGGTCAGTGACATCACTCACACACAGTGACTGTAGTAACATGGTCAGAGACATCACTCACACACAGTGACTGCAGTAACATGGTCAGAGACATCACACACACAGTGACTGTAGTAACATGGTCAGTGACATCACTCACACACAGTGACTGTAGTAACATGGTCAGAGACATCACTCACACACAGGGATTGTAGTAACATGGTCAGAGACATCACTCACACACAGGGACTGTAGTCACATGGTCAGAGACATCACTCACACACAGGGACTGTAGTCACATGGTCAGAGACATCACTCACACACAGTGACTGTAGTCACATGGTCAGAGACATCACTCACACACAGCGACTGTAGTAACATGGTCAGAGACATCACTCACACACAGTGACTGTAGTAACATGGTCAGAGACATCACTCACACACAGTGACTGTAGTAACATGGTCAGAGACATCACTCACACACAGGGACTGTAGTCACATGGTCAGTGACATCACTCACACACAGTGACTGTAGTAACATGGTCAGAGACATCACTCACACACAGGGACTGTAGTAACATGGTCAGAGACATCACTCACACACAGTGACTGTAGTAACATGGTCAGAGACATCACTCACACACAGGGACTGTAGTAACATGGTCAGAGACATCGCTCACACACAGTGACTGTAGTAACATGGTCAGAGACATCACTCACACACAGTGACTGTAGTAACATGGTCAGAGACATCGCTCACACACAGTGACTGTAGTAACATGGTCAGAGACATCGCTCACACACAGTGACTGTAGTAACATGGTCAGAGACATCGCTCACACACAGTGACTGTAGTAACATGGTCAGAGACATCACTCACACACAGGGACTGTAGTAACATGGTCAGAGACATCACTCACACACAGGGACTGTAGTAACATGGTCAGAGACATCACTCACACACAGGGACTGTAGTAACATGGTCAGAGACATCACTCACACACAGGGACTGTAGTAACATGGTCAGAGACATCACTCACACAGGGACTGTAGTAACATGGTCAGAGACATCACTCACACACAGGGACTGTAGTAACATGGTCAGAGACATCACTCACACACAGGGACTGTAGTAACATGGTCAGAGACATCACTCACACACAGTGACTGTAGTAACATGGTCAGAGACATCACTCACACACAGTGACTGTAGTAACATGGTCAGAGACATCACTCACACACAGGGACTGTAGTAACATGGTCAGAGACATCACTCACACACAGTGACTGTAGTAACATGGTCAGAGACATCACTCACACACAGTGACTGTAGTAACATGGTCAGAGACATCACTCACACACAGTGACTGTAGAAACATGGTCAGAGACATCAGAGAAAACAGATACACTGCTTTGAGTGCTGTTGAGGGGGATGACTCATCAGGGGAGGGCAGCAGCTGCCAAGTTCATGGCACCGTGGCTGGCTCTGTTGCACAGGAGGGCAGGAAAAAGAGTGGGCGAGCGATAGTGATAGGGGATTCAATTGTAAGGGGAATAGATAGGCGTTTCTGCGGCCGCAACCGAGACTCCAGGATGGTATGTTGCCTCCCTGGTGCAAGGGTCAAGGATGTCTCGGAGCGGGTGCAGGACATTCTAAAAAGGGAGGGTGAACAGCCAGTTGTCGTGGTGCACGTTGGTACCAATGACATCGGTAAAAAAAGGGATGAGTTCCTACGAAATGAATTTAAGGAGCTAGGAGCTAAATTAAAAAGTAGGACCTCAAAAGTAGTAATCTCGGGATTGCTACCAGTGCCACGTGCTAGTCAGAGTAGGAATCGCAGGATAGCTCAGATGAATACGTGGCTTGAGCAATGGTGCAGCAGGGAGGGATTCAAATTCCTGGGGCATTGGAACCGGTTCTGGGGGAGGTGGGACCAGTACAATCCGGACGGTCTGCACCTGGGCAGAATCGGAACCAATATCCTCGGGGGAGTGTTTGCTAGTGCTGTTGGGGAGGAGTTAAACTAATATGGCAGGGGGATGGGAACCAATGCAGGGAGATAGAGGGAAACAAAAAGGAGGCAAAAACAAAAGACAGAAAGGAGATGAGGAAAAGTGGAGGGCAGAGAAACCCAAGGCAAAGAACAAAAAGGGCCATTGTACAGCAAAATTCTAAAAGGACAGAGGGTGTTAAAAAAACAAGCCTAAAGGCTTTGTGTCTTAATGCAAGGAGTATCCGCAATAAGGTGGATAAATTAACTGTGCAAATAGATGTTAACAAATATGATGTGATTGGGATTACGGAGACGTGGCTCCAGGATGAGCAGGGCTGGGAACTCAACATCCAGGGGTATTCAACATTCAGGAAGGATAGAATAAAAGGAAAAGGAGATGGGGCAGCATTGCTGGTTAAGGAGGAGATTAAGGCAATAGTTAGGAAGGACATTAGCTTGGATGATGTGGAATCTATATGGGTAGAGCTGCAGAACACCAAAGGGCAAAAAACGTTAGTGGGAGTTGTGTACAGACCTCCAAACAGTAGTAGTGATGTTGGGGAGGGCATCAAACAGGAAATTAGGGGTGCGTGCAATAAAGGTGCAGCAGTTATAATGGGTGACTTTAATATGCACATAGATTGGGCTAACCAAACTGGAAGCAATACGGTGGAGGAGGATTTTCTGGAGTGCATAAGGGATGGTTTTTCAGACCAATATGTCGAGGAACCAACTAGGGGGGAGGCCATCTTAGACTGGGTGTTATGTAATGAGAAAGGATTAATTAGCAATCTCGTTGTGCGAGGCCCCTTGGGGAAGAGTGACCATAATATGGTGGAATTCTGCATTAGGATGGAGAATGAAACAGTTAATTCAGAGACCATGGTCCAGAACTTAAAGAAGGCTAACTTTGAAGGTATGAGGCGTGAATTGGCTGAGATGGATTGGCGAATGATACTTAAGGGGTTGACTGTGGATGGGCAATGGCAGACATTTAGAGACCGCATGGATGAACTACAACAATTGTACATTCCTGTCTGGCATAGAAATAAAAAAGGGAAGGTGGCTCAACCGTGGCTATCAAGGGAAATCAGGGATAGTATTAAAGCCAAGGAAGTGGCATACAAATTGGCCAGAAATAGCAGCGAACCCGGGGACTGGGAGAAATTTAGAACTCAGCAGAGGAGGACAAAGGGTTTGATTAGGGCAGGGAAAATGGAGTACGAGAAGAAGCTTGCAGGGAACATTAAGACGGATTGCAAAAGTTTCTATAGATATGTAAAGAGAAAAAGGTTAGTAAAGACAAACGTAGGTCCCCTGCAGTCAGAATCAGGGGAAGTCATAACGGGGAACAAAGAAATGGCGGACCAATTGAACAAGTACTTTGGTTCGGTATTCACGAAGGAGGACACAAACAACCTTCCGGTTATAAAAGGGGTCTGGGGGTCCAGTAAGGAGGAGGAACTGAGGGAAATCCTTATTAGCCGGGAAATTGTGTTGGGGAAATTGATGGGATTGAAGGCCGATAAATCCCCAGGGCCTGATGGACTGCATCCCAGAGTACTTAAGGAGGTGGCCTTGGAAATAGTGGATGCGTTGACAGTCATTTTCCAACATTCCATTGACTCTGGATCAGTTCCTATGGAGTGGAGGGTAGCCAATGTAACCCCACTTTTTAAAAAAGGAGGGAGAGAGAAAACAGGGAATTATAGACCGGTCAGCCTGACATCGGTAGTGGGTAAAATGATGGAATCAATTATTAAGGATGTCATAGCAGTGCATTTGGAAAGAGGTGACATGATAGGTCCAAGTCAGCATGGATTTGTGAAAGGGAAATCATGCTTGACAAATCTTCTGGAATTTTTTGAGGATGTTTCCAGTAGAGTGGATAAGGGAGAACCAGTTGATGTGGTGTGTTTGGACTTTCAGAAGGCGTTCGACAAGGTCCCACACAAGAGATTGATGTGCAAAGTTAGAGCACATGGGATTGGGGGTAGTGTACTGACATGGATTGAGAACTGGTTGTCAGACAGGAAGCAAAGAGTAGGAGTAAATGGGTACTTTTCAGAATGGCAGGCAGTGACTAGTGGGGTACCGCAAGGTTCTGTGCTGGGGCCCCAGCTGTTTACACTGTACATTAATGATTTAGATGAGGGGATTAAATGTAGTATCGCCAAATTTGCGGATGACACTAAGTTGGGTGGCAGTGTGAGCTGCGAGGAGGATGCTGTGAGGCTGCAGAGCGACTTGGATAGGTTAGGTGAGTGGGCAAATGCATGGCAGATGAAGTATAATGTGGATAAATGTGAGGTTATCCACTTTGGTGGTAAAAACAGAGAGACAGACTATTATCTGAATGGTGACAGATTAGGAAAAGGGGAGGTGCAAAGAGACCTGGGTGTCATGGTACATCAGTCATTGAAGGTTGGCATGCAGGTGCAGCAGGCGGTTAAGAAAGCAAATGGCATGTTGGCCTTCATAGCGAGGGGATTTGAGTACAGGGGCAGGGAGGTGTTGCTACAGTTGTACAGGGCATTGGTGAGGCCACACCTGGAGTATTGTGTACAGTTTTGGTCTCCTAACCTGAGGAAGGACATTCTTGCTATTGAGGGAGTGCAGCGAAGGTTCACCAGACTGATTCCCGGGATGGCGGGACTGACCTATCAAGAAAGACTGGATCAACTGGGCTTGTATTCACTGGAGTTCAGAAGAATGAGAGGGGACCTCATAGAAACATATAAAATTCTGACGGGGTTAGACAGATTAGATGCAGGAAGAATGTTCCCAATGTTGGGGAAGTCCAGAACCAGGGGTCACAGTCTAAGGATAAGGGGTAAGCCATTTAGGACTGAGATGCGGAGGAACTTCTTCACCCAGAGAGTGGTGAACCTGTGGAATTCTCTACCACAGAAAGTTGTTGAGGCCAATTCACTAAATATATTCAAAAAGGAGTTAGATGAGGTCCTTACTGCTAGGGGGATCAAGGGGTATGGCGAGAAAGCAGGAATGGGGTACTGAAGTTGAATGTTCAGCCATGAACTCATTGAATGGCGGTGCAGGCTAGAAGGGCCGAATGGCCTACTCCTGCACCTATTTTCTATGTTTCTGTGTTTCTATGTTTCTATTCACACACAGTGATTGTAGCAACATGGTCAGAGACATCACTCACACACAGTGACTGTAGTAACATGGTCAGAGACATCGCTCACACACAGGGACTGTAGTAACATGGTCAGAGACATCGCTCACACACAGGGACTGTAGTAACATGGTCAGAGACATCGCTCACACACAGGGACTGTAGTAACATGGTCAGAGACATCGCTCACACACAGTGACTGTAGTCACATGGTCAGAGACATCACTCACACACAGTGACTGTAGTAACATGGTCAGAGACATCGCTCACACACAGTGACTGTAGTAACATGGTCAGAGACATCACTCACACACAGTGACTGTAGTAACATAGTCAGAGACATCGCTCACACACAGTGACTGTAGTAACATGGTCAGAGACATCACTCACACACAGTGACTGTAGTAACATGGTCAGAGACATCACTCACACACAGTGACTGTTGTAACATGGTCAGAGACATCACTCACACACAGGGACTGTAGTAACATGGTCAGAGACATCACTCACACACAGGGACTGTAGTAACATGGTCAGAGACATCACTCACACACAGTGACTGTAGTAACATGGTCAGAGACATCACTCACACACAGGGACTGTAGTAACATGGTCAGAGACATCACTCACACACAGTGACTGTAGTAACATGGTCAGAGACATCACTCACACACAGTGACTGTAGTAACATGGTCAGAGACATCACTCACACAGTGACAGTTGTAACATGGTCAGAGACATCACTCACACACAGGGACTGTAGTAACATGGTCAGAGACATCACTCACACACAGTGACTGCAGTAACATGGTCAGAGACATCACTCACACACAGTGACTGTAGTAACATGGTCAGAGACATCACTCACACACAGTGACTGTAGTCACATGGTCAGAGACATCACTCACACACAGGGACTGTAGTAACATGGTCAGAGACATCACTCACACACAGGGACTGTAGTAACATGGTCAAAGACATCACTCACACACAGTGACTGTAGTAACATGGTCAGAGACATCACTCACACACAGTGACTGTAGTCACATGGTCAGAGACATCACTCACACACAGGGACTGTAGTAACATGGTCAGTGACATCGCTCACACACAGTGACTGTCGTAACATGGTCAGAGACATCGCTCACACACAGTGACTGTAGTAACATGGTCAGAGACATCACTCACACACAGTGACAGTAGTAACATGGTCAGAGACATCACTCACACACAGTGACTGTAGTAACATGGTCAGAGACATCACTCACACACAGTGACTGTAGTAACATGGTCAGAGACATCACTCACACACAGTGACTGTAGTCACATGGTCAGAGACATCACTCACACACAGGGACTGTAGTAACATGGTCAGAGACATCACTCACACACAGGGACTGTAGTAACATGATCAGAGACATCACTCACACACAGTGACTGTAGTAACATGGTCAGAGACATCACTCACACACAGGGACTGTACTAACATGGTCAGAGACATCACTCACACACAGTGACTGTAGTAACATGGTCAGAGACATCACTCACACACAGGGACTGTAGTAACATGGTCAGAGACATCACTCACACACAGGGACTGTAGTAACATGGTCAGAGACATCACTCACACACAGTGACTGTAGTAACATGGTCAGAGACATCACTCACACACAGTGACTGTAGTAACATGGTCAGAGACATCACTCACACACAGTGACTGTAGTAACATGGTCAGAGACATCACTCACACACAGGGACTGTAGTAACATGGTCAGAGACATCACTCACACACAGTGACTGTAGTAACATGGTCAGAGACATCACTCACACACATTGGCTGTAGTAACATGGTCAGAGACATCACTCACACACAGGGACTGTAGTAACATGGTCAGAGACATCACTCACACACAGGAACTGTAGTAACATGGTCAGAGACATCACTCACACACAGTGACTGTAGTAACATGGTCAGAGACATCACTCACACACAGTGACTGTAGTAACATGGTCAGAGACATCACTCACACACAGGGACTGTAGTAACATGGTCAGAGACATCACTCACACACAGGGACTGTAGTAACATGGTCAGAGACATCACTCACACAGAGTGACTGTAGTCACATGGTCAGAGACATCACTCACACACAGTGACTGTAGTAACATTGTCAGAGACATCACTCACACACAGTGACTGTAGTAACATGGTCAGAGACATCACTCACACACAGTGACTGTAGTAACATGGTCAGAGACATCACTCACACACAGGGACTGTAGTAACATGGTCAGAGACATCACTCACACACAGTGACTGTAGTAACATGGTCAGAGACATCACTCACACACAGGTACTGTAGTAACATGGTCAGAGACATCACTCACACACAGGTACTGTAGTAACATGGTCAGAGACATCACTCACACACAGTGACTGTAGTAACATGGTCAGAGACATCAATCACACACAGTGACTGTAGTAACATGGTCAGAGACATCACTCACACACAGTGACTGTAGTAACATGGTCAGAGACATCACTCACACACAGTGACTGTAGTAACATGGTCAGAGACATCACTCACACACAGTGACTGTAGTAACATGGTCAGAGACATCACTCACACACAGTGACTGTAGTAACATGGTCAGAGACATCACTCACACACAGGGAATGTAGTAACATGGTCAGAGACATCACTCACACACAGTGACTGTATTAACATGGTCAGAGACATCACTCACACACAGTGACTGTAGTAACATGGTCAGAGACATCACTCACACACAGTGACTGTAGTAACATGGTCAGAGACATCACTCACACACAGTGACTGTAGTAACATGGTCAGAGACATCACTCACACACAGTGACTGTAGTAACATGGTCAGAGACATCACTCACACACAGTGACTGTAGTAACATGGTCAGAGACATCACTCACACACAGTGACTGTAGTAACATGGTCAGAGACATCACTCACACACAGTGACTGTAGTAACATGGTCAGAGACATCACTCACACATAGTGACTGTAGTAACATGGTCAGAGACATCACTCACACACAGGGACTGTAGTAACATGGTCAGAGACATCACTCACACACAGTGACTGTAGTAACATGGTCAGAGACATCGCTCACACACAGTGACTGTAGTAACATGGTCAGAGACATCACTCACACACAGTGACTGTAGTAACATGGTCAGAGACATCGCTCACACACAGTGACTGTAGTAACATGGTCAGAGACATCACTCACACACAGTGACTGTAGTAACATGGTCAGAGACATCACTCACACACAGTGACTGTAGTAACATGGTCAGAGACATCACTCACACACAGGGACTGTAGTAACATGGTCAGAGACATCACTCACACACAGGGACTGTAGTAACATGGTCAGAGACATCACTCACACACAGGGACTGTAGCAACATGGTCAGAGACATCACTCACACACAGTGACTGTAGTAACATGGTCAGAGACATCACTCACACACAGTGACTGTAGTAACATGGTCAGAGACATCACTCACACACAGTGACTGCAGTAACATGGTCAGAGACATCACTCACACACAGGGACTGTAGTAACATGGTCAGAGACATCACTCACACACAGTGACTGCAGTAACATGGTCAGAGACATCACTCACATACAGTGACTGCAGTAACATGGTCAGAGACATCGCTCACACACAGTGACTGTAGTAACATGGTCAGAGACATCACTCACACACAGTGACTGTAGTAACATGGTCAGAGACATCACTCACACACAGTGACTGTAGTCACATGGTCAGAGACATCACTCACACACAGGGACTGTAGTAACATGGTCAGAGACATCACTCACACACAGGGACTGTAGTAACATGATCAGAGACATCACTCACACACAGTGACTGTAGTAACATGGTCAGAGACATCACTCACACACAGTGACTGTAGTAACATGGTCAGAGACATCACTCACACACAGTGACTGTAGTAACATGGTCAGAGACATCACTCACACACAGGGACTGCAGTAACATGGTCAGAGACATCACTCACACACAGTGACTGTAGTAACATGGTCAGAGACATCACTCACACACAGTGACTGTAGTAACATGGTCAGAGACATCACTCACACACAGTGACTGTAGTAACATGGTCAGAGACATCACTCACACACAGGGACTGCAGTAACATGGTCAGAGACATCACTCACACACAGTGACTGTAGTAACATGGTCAGAGACATCACTCACACACAGTGACTGTAGTAACATGGTCAGAGACATCACTCACACACAGTGACTGTAGTAACATGGTCAGAGACATCACTCACACACAGGGACTGTAGTAACATGGTCAGAGACATCACTCACACACAGTGACTGCAGTAACATGGTCAGAGACATCACTCACACACAGTGACTGTAGTAACATGGTCAGAGACATCACTCACACAGAGTGACTGTAGTAACATGGTCAGAGACATCACTCACACACAGGGACTGTAGTAACATGGTCAGAGACATCACTCACACACAGGGACTGTAGTAACATGGTCAGAGACATCACTCACACACAGGGACTGTAGCAACATGGTCAGAGACATCACTCACACACAGTGACTGTAGTAACATGGTCAGAGACATCGCTCACACACAGGGACTGTAGTAACATGGTCAGAGACATCACTCACACACAGTGACTGTAGTAACATGGTCAGAGACATCACTCACACACAGTGACTGTAGTAACATGGTCAGTGACATCACTCACACACAGTGACTGTAGTAACATGGTCAGAGACATCACTCACGCACAGTGACTGTAGTAACATGGTCAGAGATATCACTCACACACAGGGACTGTAGTAACATGGTCAGAGACATCACTCACACACAGTGACTGTAGTAACATGGTCAGAGACATCACTCACACACAGTGACTGTAGTAACATGGTCAGAGACATCACTCACACACAGTGACTGTAGTAACATGGTCAGAGACATCACTCACACACAGTGACTGTAGTAACATGGTCAGAGACATCACTCACACACAGGGACTGTAGTAACATGGTCAGAGACATCACTCACACACAGTGACTGTAGTAACATGGTCAGAGACATCACTCACACACAGTGACTGTCGTAACATGGTCAGAGACATCACTCACACACAGTGACTGTAGTAACATGGTCAGAGACATTACTCACACACAGGGACTGTAGTAACATGGTCAGAGACATCACTCACACACAGGGACTGTAGTAACATGGTCAGAGACATCGCTCACACACAGGGACTGTAGTAACATGGTCAGAGACATCACTCACACACAGGGACTGTAGTAACATGGTCAGAGACATCACTCACACACAGTGACTGTAGTAACATGGTCAGAGACATCACTCACACACAGTGACTGTAGTAACATGGTCAGAGACATCACTCACACACAGTGACTGTAGTAACATGGTCAGAGAGATCGCTCACACAGAGTGACTGTCGTAACATGGTCAGAGACATCACTCACACACAGTGACTGTAGTAACATGGTCAGAGACATCACTCACACACAGTGACTGTAGTAACATGGTCAGAGACATCGCTCACACACAGTGACTGTAGGAACATGGTCAGAGAGATCGCTCACACACAGTGACTGTAGTAACATGGTCAGAGACATCGCTCACACACAGGGACTGTAGTAACATGGTCAGAGACATCACTCACACACAGTGACTGTAGTAACATGGTCAGAGACATCACTCACACACAGTGACTGTAGTAACATGGTCAGAGACATCACTCACACACAGGGACTGTAGTAACATGGTCAGAGACATCACTCACACACAGTGACTGTAGTAACATGGTCAGAGACATCACTCACACACAGTGACTGTAGTAACATGGTCAGAGACATCACTCACACACAGTGACTGTAGTAACATGGTCAGAGACATCACTCACACACAGGGACTGTAGTAACATGGTCAGAGATATCACTCACACACAGGGACTGTAGTAACATGGTCAGAGACATCACTCACACACAGGGACTGCAGTAACATGGTCAGAGACATCACTCACACACAGGGAGTGTAGTAACATGGTCAGAGACATCACTCACACACAGTGACTGCGGTAACATGGTCAGAGACATCACTCACACACAGGGACTGTAGTAACATGGTCAGAGACATCACTCACACACAGTGACTGTAGTAACATGGTCAGAGACATCACTCACACACAGTGACTGTAGTAACATGGTCAGAGAAATCACTCACACACAGGGACTGTAGTAACATGGTCAGAGACATCACTCACACACAGGGACTGTAGTAACATGGTCAGAGACATCACTCACACACAGTGACTGTAGTAACATGGTCAGAGACATCACTCACACACAGTGACTGTAGTAACATGGTCAGAGACATCACTCACACACAGTGACTGTAGTAACATGGTCAGAGACATCACTCACACACAGTGACTGTAGTAACATGGTCAGAGACATCACTCACACACAGTGACTGTAGTAACATGGTCAGAGACATCACTCACACACAGTGACTGTAGTAACATGGTCAGAGACATCACTCACACACAGGGACTGTAGTAACATGGTCAGAGACTTCACTCACACACAGGGACTGTAGTAACATGGTCAGAGACATCACTCACACACAGTGACTGTAGTAACATGGTCAGAGACATCACTCACACACAGTGACTGTAGTAACATGGTCAGAGACATCACTCACACACAGGGACTGTAGTAACATGGTCAGAGACATCACTCACACACAGGGACTGTAGTAACATGGTCAGAGACATCACTCACACACAGTGACTGTAGTAACATGGTCAGAGACATCACTCACACACAGGGACTGTAGTAACATGGTCAGAGACTTCACTCACACACAGGGACTGTAGTAACATGGTCAGAGACATCACTCACACACAGTGACTGTAGTAACATGGTCAGAGACATCACTCACACACAGTGACTGTAGTCACATGGTCAGAGACATCACTCACACACAGGAACTGTAGTAACATGGTCAGAGACATCACTCACACACAGGGACTGTAGTAACATGGTCAGAGACATCACTCACACAGTGACTGTAGTAACATGGTCAGAGACATCACTCACACACAGTGACTGTAGTAACATGGTCAGAGACATCACTCACACACAGTGACTGTAGTAACATGTTCAGAGACATCACTCACACACAGGGACTGTAGTAACATGGTCAGAGACATCACTCACACACAGTGACTGTAGTAACATGGTCAGAGACATCACTCACACACAGTGACTGTAGTAACATGGTCAGAGACATCACTCACACACAGTGACTGTAGTAACATGGTCAGAGACATCACTCACACACAGGGACTGTAGTAACATGGTCAGAGACATCACTCACACACAGGGACTGTAGTAACATGGTCAGAGACATCACTCACACACAGTGACTGTAGTAACATGGTCAGAGACATCACTCACACACAGTGACTGTAGTAACATGGTCAGAGACATCACTCACACACAGTGACTGTAGTAACATGGTCAGAGACATCACTCACACACAGGGACTGTAGTAACATGGTCAGAGACATCACTCACACACAGTGACTGTAGTAACATGGTCAGAGACATCACTCACACACAGTGTCTGTAGTAACATGGTCAGAGACATCACTCACACACAGGGACTGTAGTAACATGGTCAGAGACATCACTCACACACAGGGACTGTAGTAACATGGTCAGAGACATCACTCACACACAGTGACTGTAGTAACATGGTCAGAGACATCACTCACACACAGTGACTCTAGTAACATGGTCAGAGACATCACTCACACACAGTGACTGTAGTAACATGGTCAGAGACATCACTCACACACAGGGACTGTAGTAACATGGTCAGAGACATCACTCACACACAGTGACTGTAGTAACATGGTCAGAGACATCACTCACACACAGGGACTGTAGTAACATGGTCAGAGACATCACTCACACACAGGGACTGTAGTAACATGGTCAGAGACATCACTCACACACAGTGACTGTAGTCACATGGTCAGAGACATCACTCACACACAGTGACTGTAGTAACATTGTCAGAGACATCACTCACACACAGTGACTGTAGTAACATGGTCAGAGACATCACTCACACACAGTGACTGTAGTAACATGGTCAGAGACATCACTCACACACAGGGACTGTAGTAACATGGTCAGAGACATCACTCACACACAGTGACTGTAGTAACATGGTCAGAGACATCACTCACACACAGGTACTGTAGTAACATGGTCAGAGACATCACTCACACACAGGTACTGTAGTAACATGGTCAGAGACATCACTCACACACAGTGACTGTAGTAACATGGTCAGAGACATCACTCACACACAGTGACTGTAGTAACATGGTCAGAGACATCACTCACACACAGTGACTGTAGTAACATGGTCAGAGACATCACTCACACACAGTGACTGTAGTAACATGGTCAGAGACATCACTCACACACAGTGACTGTAGTAACATGGTCAGAGACATCACTCACACACAGGGACTGTAGTAACATGGTCAGAGACATCACTCACACACAGGGAATGTAGTAACATGGTCAGAGACATCACTCACACACAGTGACTGTATTAACATGGTCAGAGACATCACTCACACACAGTGACTGTAGTAACATGGTCAGAGACATCACTCACACACAGTGACTGTAGTAACATGGTCAGAGACATCACTCACACACAGTGACTGTAGTAACATGGTTAGAGACATCACTCACACACAGTGACTGTAGTAACATGGTCAGAGACATCACTCACACACAGTGACTGTAGTAACATGGTCAGAGACATCACTCACACACAGTGACTGTAGTAACATGGTCAGAGACATCACTCACACACAGTGACTGTAGTAACATGGTCAGAGACATCACTCACACACAGTGACTGTAGTAACATGGTCAGAGACATCACTCACACACAGGGACTGTAGTAACATGGTCAGAGACATCACTCACACACAGTGACTGTAGTAACATGGTCGGAGACATCACTCACACACAGTGACTGTAGTAACATGGTCAGAGACATCACTCACACACAGTGACTGTAGTAACATGGTCAGAGACATCACTCACACAGAGTGACTGTAGTAACATGGTCAGAGACATCACTCACACACAGTGACTGTAGTAACATGGTCAGAGACATCACTCGCACACAGGGACTGTAGTAACATGGTCAGAAACATCACTTACACACAGGGACTGTAGTAACATGGTCAGAGACATCACTCACACACAGTGACTGTAGTAATATGGTCAGAGACATCACTCACACACAGGGACTGTAGTAACATGGTCAGAGACATCACTCACACACAGTGACTGTAGTAACATGGTCAGAGACATCACTCACACACAGTGACTGTAGTAACATGGTCAGAGACATCACTCACACACAGTGACTGTAGTAACATGGTCAGAGACATCACTCACTCACAGTGACTGTAGTAACATGGTCAGAGACATCACTCACACACAGGGACTGTAGTAACATGGTCAGAGACATCACTCACACACAGGGACTGTAGTAACATGGTCAGAGACATCGCTCACACACAGTGACTGTAGTAACATGGTCAGAGACATCGCTCACACACAGGGACTGTAGTAACATGGTCAGAGACATCACTCACACACAGTGACTGCAGTAACATGGTCAGAGACATCACTCACACACAGTGACTGTAGTAACATGGTCAGAGACATCACTCACACACAGGGACTGTAGGAACATGGTCAGAGACATCACTCACACACAGGGACTGTAGTACCATGGTCAGAGACATCACTCACACACAGGGACTGCAGTAACATGGTCAGAGACATCACTCACACACAGTGACTGTAGTAACATGGTCAGAGACATCACTCACACACAGTGACTGTAGTAACATGGTCAGAGACATCACTCACACACAGTGACTGTAGTAACATGGTCAGAGACATCACTCACACACAGGGACTGTAGTAACATGGTCAGAGACATCACTCACACACAGGGACTGTAGTAACATGGTCAGAGACATCACTCACACACAGGGACTGTAGTAACATGGTCAGAGACATCACTCACACACAGGGACTGTAGTAACATGGTCAGAGACATCACTCACACACAGGGACTGTAGTAACATGGTCAGAGACATCACTCACACACAGTGACTGTAGTAACATGGTCAGAGACATCACTCACACACAGTGACTGTAGTAACATGGTCAGAGACATCAGTCACACACAGGGACTGCAGTAACATGGTCAGAGACATCACTCACACACAGTGACTGTAGTAACATGGTCAGAGACATCACTCACACACAGTGACTGTAGTAACATGGTCAGAGACATCACTCACACACAGTGACTGTAGTAACATGGTCAGAGACATCACTCACACACAGTGACTGTAGTAACATGGTCAGAGACATCACTCACACACAGTGACTGTAGTAACATGGTCAGAGACATCACTCACACACAGGGACTGTAGTAACATGGTCAGAGACATCACTCACACACAGTGACTGTAGTAACATGGTCAGAGACATCACTCACACACAGGGACTGTTGGAACATGGTCAGAGACATCACTCACACACCGGGACTGTAGTAACATGGTCAGAGACATCACTCACACACAGGGACTGTAGTAAAATGGTCAGAGACATCACTCACACACAGTGACTGTAGTAACATGGTCAGAGACATCACTCACACACAGTGACTGTAGTAACATGGTCAGAGACATCACTCACACACAGTGACTGTAGTAACATGGTCAGAGACATCACTCACACACAGTGACTGTAGTAACATGGTCAGAGACATCACTCACACAAAGTGACTGTAGTAACATGGTCAGAGACATCACTCACACACAGTGACTGTAGTAACATGGTCAGTGACATCACTCACACACAGTGACTGTAGTAACATGGTCAGAGACATCACTCACACACAGTGACTGTAGTAACATTGTCAGAGACATCACTCACACACAGGGACTGTAGTAACATGGTCAGAGACATCACTCACACACAGTGACTGTAGTAACATGGTCAGAGACATCACTCACACACAGTGACTGTAGTAACATGGTCAGAGACATCACTCACACACAGTGACTGTAGTAACATGGTCAGAGACATCACTCACACACAGGGACTGTAGTAACATGGTCAGAGACATCACTCACACACAGTGACTGTAGTAACATGGTCAGAGACATCACTCACACACAATGACTGTAGTAACATGGTCAGAGACATCACTCACACACAGTGACTGTAGTAACATGGTCAGAGACATCACTCACACACAGTGACTGTAGTAACATGGTCAGAGACATCACTCACACACAGTGACTGTAGTAACATGGTCAGAGACATCACTCACACACAGTGACTGTAGTAACATGGTCAGAGACATCACTCACACACAGGGACTGTAGTAACATGGTCAGAGACATCACTCACACACAGGGACTGTAGTAACATGGTCAGAGACATCACTCACACACAGGGACTGTAGTAACATGGTCAGAGACATCACTCACACAGTGACTGTAGTAACATGGTCAGAGACATCACTCACACACAGGGACTGTAGTAACATGGTCAGAGACATCACTCACACACAGTGACTGTAGTAACATGGTCAGAGACATCATTCACACACAGGGACTGTAGTAACATGGTCAGAGACATCACTCACACACAGTGACTGTAGTAACATGGTCAGAGACATCACTCACACACAGTGACTGTAGTAACATGGTCAGAGACATCACTCACACACAGGGACTGTAGTAACATGGTCAGAGACATCACTCACACACAGTGACTGTAGTAACATGGTCAGAGACATCACTCACACACAGTGACTGTAGTAACATGGTCAGAGACATCACTCACACACAGTGACTGTAGTAACATGGTCAGAGACATCACTCACACACAGTGACTGTAGTAACATGGTCAGAGACATCATTCACACACAGTGACTGTAGTAACATGGTCAGAGACATCACTCACACACAGTGACTGTAGTAACATGGTCAGAGACATCACTCACACACAGGGACTGTAGTAACATGGTCAGAGACATCACTCACACACAGTGACTGTAGTAACATGGTCAGAGACATCACTCACACACAGGGACTGTAGTAACATGGTCAGTGACATCACTCACACAGTGACTGTAGTAACATGGTCAGAGACATCACTCACACACAGGGACTGTAGTAACATGGTCAGAGACATCACTCACACACAGTGACTGTAGTAACATGGTCAGAGACATCTTTCACACACAGGGACTGTAGTAACATGGTCAGAGACATCACTCACACACAGTGACTGTAGTAACATGGTCAGAGACATCACGCACACACAGGGACTGTAGTAACATGGTCAGAGACATCACTCACACACAGTGACTGTAGTAACATGGTCAGAGACATCACTCACACACAGGGACTGTAGTAACATGGTCAGAGACATCACTCACACACAGTGACTGTAGTAACATGGTCAGAGACATCACTCACATACAGGGACTGTAGTAACATGGTCAGAGACATCACTCACACACAGGGACTGTAGTAACATGGTCAGAGACATCACTCACACACAGTGACTGTAGTAACATGGTCAGAGACATCGCTCACACACAGTGACTGTAGTAACATGGTCAGAGACATCACTCACACACAGTGACTGTAGTAACATGGTCAGAGACATCACTCACACACAGGGACTGTCGTAACATGGTCAGAGACATCGCTCACACACAGTGACTGTCGTAACATGGTCAGAGACATCACTCACACACAGGGACTGTCGTAACATGGTCAGAGACATCACTCACACACAGTGACTGTAGTAACATGGTCAGAGACATCAGTCACACACAGTACCTGTAGTAACATGGTCAGAGACATCACTCACACACAGGGACTGTAGTAACATGGTCAGAGATATCACTCACACACAGTGAGTAAACATGGTCAGAGACATCACTCACACACAGTGAGTAAACATGGTCAGAGACATCACTCACACACAGTGAGTAAACATGGTCACATACATCGCTCACACACAGTGAGCAGGAGAACCAGCGTATGAAGGAAAGTGCTCGTCAGGAGTTTGAGATCAGAAATTGCATCGGATTACACGGGATATACGGCACTGTCACAGGCCATTCGGCCCAACCAGTCCAGGCCGGTGTTTATGCTCCACTCGAGCCTCCTCCCGTCTTTCCTCATCTAAATCTATCAACATAACCCTCTATTCCCTTCTCCCTCATAGACTTGTCCAGCCTCCCCTTAAATGCATCGATACTATTCACCTCAACCCCTCCCTGTGGCAGTGAGTTCCACATTCTCACCGCTCTCTGGGTAAAGATGTTTCTCCTGAATTCCCCATTGGGTTTCTGGGTGACTACCTTATATTGATGCCTCGAGTTATACTCTTCCCCACAAGTGGGATAAGCTGGAGTCCGAGCTGCAGACACTGCGACACATCCGGGAGGGGGAAGAGTTACCTGGATGCTGTGTTCCAGGAGGCAGATACACCCATTAGATTCATTCGATCCGTGGTCAGGGACAGGGGGATGTGACTGAGTGAGGCAGGTAGGGGGCCCAGGAGGTAGTGATGGAGGAGCCTCAGTCTGTGCTCTTGTCCAACAGGTTCGAGGCTCTTGCTCCCTGTGTGGACGTGGTCAGGGACAGGAGGTGTGACTGAGTGAGGGAGGTACAGGGATCCAGGAGGTAGTGATGGAGGAGCCCCAGCCCTTGCTCTTGTCCAACAGGTTCGAGGCTCTTGCTCCCTGTGTGGACAAGAGCAGGGACAGGAGGTGTGACTGAGTGAGGGAGGTTTGGGGATCCAGGAGGTAGTGATGGAGGAGCCTCAGTCCGTGCTCCTGTCCAACAGGTTCGAGGCTCTTGCTCCCTGTGTGGACGTGGTCAGGGACCCGAGGTGTGACTGAGTGAGGGAGGTTTGGGGATCCAGGAGGTAGTGATGGAGGACCTCAGCCCTTGCTCTTGTCCAACAGGTTCGAGGCTCTTGCTCCGTGTGGACGAGAGCAGGGACTGCAGGGAGGAAGTTCAAACTGACCACAGCACCAGGGTACAGGGGGTGTTCAAGTGGGGCAGTAAAAAGGAATGTTGTCGTGGTAGGAGACAGTATCATTCGGGGCGTAGATACAGTTCTCTGCAGCCGAGAGCGTGAGTCCCAAAGGCTGTGTTCCCTGCCCGGGGCCAGGGTGAAGGACATCTCCTCAGGGCTGGAGGGGAACTTGGAGTGGGAGGAAGTAGATCCAGTTGTCCTGGTCCATGTGGGCACCAACAACATAGGTAGGGCAAAGAAAGGTTCTGTGAGGGAGTATGAGCACCTAAGGATGAAATAAAAAATCAGGACCACAAAGGTAACAATCTCTGGATTATTACCTGAGCCACGAGCAAATTTGCATCATGTAAATGGGATCAGAGCGATGAACGTGTGGCTCAAAGACCGGTGTGGGAGAAATGGGTTTCAGTTCCTGGGTCACTGGCACCAGTACTGGGGTAAGAGGGAGCTGTTCCACTAGGACGGGCTTCACTTGGACCATGCTGGGACTAGGGTCCTGGCCAATCGAATAACTAGGGCTGTAGAGAGGCTTTAAACTAAATAGTGGTGGGGGGGATCAGCTGAGCGGAAATGTAAAAAGCCAAAGAGCAAGGAGAAGATGAGAGAGCAGGATAGCAATGGGGGAAATAGAACCAGAGCGTGCCAGGACGGGACAGAGTGTATAAACATCAAGGTGGATCAGAAAGTGGGGTCAAAGCAGGGACAAACCGTAAAAAGACAAAATTAAAAGCTCTTTATCTGAATGCACGCAGCATTCGTAACAAAACAGAACTCAGCAGAGGAGGACAAAGGGTTTGATTAGGGCAGGGAAAATGGAGTACGAGAAGTTGCTTGCAGGGAACATTAAGACAGATTGCATAAGTTTCTATCGATATGTAAAGAGAAAAAGGTTAGTAAAGACAAACGTAGGTCCCCTGCAGTCAGAATCAGGGGCAGTCATAACGGGGAACAAAGAAATGGCGGACCAATTGAACAAGTACTTTGGTTCGGTCTTCACTAAGGAGGACACAAACAACCTTCCGGATATAAAAGGGGTCAGAGGGTCTAGTAAGGAGGAGGAACTGAGGGAAATCCTTATTAGTCGAGAAATTGTGTTGGGGAAATAGATGAGATTGAAGGCCAATAAATCCCCAGGGCCTGATGGACTGCATCCCAGAGTACTTAAGTATTTGTTCAATTGGTCTGACATTTCTTTGTTCCCAGTTATGACTTCCCCTGATTCTGACTGCAGGGGACCTACGTTTGTCTTTACTAACCTTTTTCTCTTTCCATATCTATAGAAGCTTTTGCAATCCATCTTAATGTTCCCTGCAAGCTTCCTCTCGTACTCTATTTTCCCTGCCCTAATCAAACCCTTTGTCCTCCTCTGCTGAGTTCTATTTTGTTACCAAGGCCTTGGAAATAGTGGATGCATTGACAGTCATTTTCCAACATTCCATTGACTCTGGATCAGTTCCTATCGAGTGGAGGGTAGCCAATGTAACCCCACTTTTTAAAAAAGGAGGGAGAGAGAAAACAGGGAATTATAGACCGGTCAGCCTGACATCGGTAGTGGGTAAAATGATGGAATCAATTATTAAGGATATCATAGCAGCGCATTTAGAAAGAGGTGACATGATAGGTCCAAGTCAGCATGGATTTGTGAAAGGGAAATCATGCTTGACAAATCTTCTGGAATTTTTTGAGGATGTTTCCAGTAGAGTGGACAAGGGAGAACCAGTTGATGTGGTGTGTTTGGACTTTCAGAAGGCTTTCGACAAGGTCCCACACAAGAGATTAATGTGCAAAGTTAAAGCACATGGGATTGGGGGTAGTGTGCTGACATGGATTGAGAACTGGTTGTCAGACAGGAAGCAAAGAGTAGGAGTAAATGGGTACTTTTCAGAATGGCAGGCAGTGACTAGTGGGGTACCGCAAGGTTCTGTGCTGGGGCCCCAGCTGTTTACACTGTACATTAATGATTTATGGGGATTAAATGTAGTATCTCCAAATTTGCGATGACACTAAGTTGGGTGGCAGTGTGAGCTGCGAGGAGGATGCTATGAGGCTGCAGAGTGACTTGGATAGGTTAGGTGAGTGGGCAAATGCATGGCAGATGAAGTATAATGTGGATAAATGTGAGGTTATCCACTTTGGTGGTAAAAACAGAGAGACAGACTATTATCTGAATGGTGACAGATTAGGAAAAGGGGAGGTGCATCGAGACCTGGGTGTCATGGTACATCAGTCATTGAAGGTTGGCATGCAGGTACAGCAGGCGGTTAAGAAAGCAAATGGCATGTTGGCCTTCATAGCAAGGGGATTTGAGTACAGGGGCAGGGAGGTGTTGCTACAGTTGTACAGGGTCTTGGTGAGGCCACACCTGGAGTATTGTGTACAGTTTTGGTCTCCTAACTTGAGGAAGGACATTCTTGCTATTGAGGGAGTGCAGCGAAGGTTCACCAGACTGATTCCCGGGATGGCGGGACTGACATATCAAGAAAGACTGGATCAACTGGGCTTGTATTCACTGGAGTTCAGAAGAATGAGAGGGGATCTCAGAGAAATGTTTAAAATTCTGACGGGTTTAGACAGGTTAGATGCAGGAAGAATGTTCCCAATGTTGGGGAAGTCCAGAACCAGGGGACACAGTCTAAGGATAAGGGGTAAGCCATTTAGGACCGAGATGAGGAGAAACTTCTTCACCCAGAGAGTGGTGAACCTGTGGGATTCTCTACCACGGAAAGTTGTTGAGGTCAATTCACTAAATATGTTCAAAAAGGAGTTCGATGTAGTCCTTACTACTCGGGGGATCAAGGGGTATGGCGAGAAAGCAGGAATGGGGTACTGAAGTTGCATGTTCAGCCATTGAATGGCGGTGCAGGCTCGAAGGTCCGAATGGCCTACTCCTGCACCTATTTTCTATGTTTCTATGTTTCTATGAGTTGACGGCACAAATGGGTATGATCTTATTGTGTTCCTAACACAGATGAGACTGCACACAGGGAGGTTAAAGTAACAGTGACCTCAGTCTTTACTAAGACACTCCAGCGTGAGGAACAGGCCTTAGGGGCCGGCTTATATACAGTGCTCCCAAGGGATGCTGGGATCCCTTGGGACTTCAGGGGATGCGCTCCCTGGTGGCAGAACATGGGAGTGCATGCTTTACAGATACACAACATCACTCCCCCCCAAAGTCAAAGTGAAAACTATTTACAAGGTGAGGCAGTCGGGAGCCTTTCTTTCCCTGGTGGGCCGCCTCGGTACAAATGTCTGTTCTGGCGTGTTGTTGGCCCTGCAGGGCTGCTGGGTGAGCCTGGCCTTGCAGGGCTGTTGGGCGAGCCTGGCCTTGCTGGGCTGTTGGGCGTGATGGGTTCGATTTCCTGGTCCGGGGTGGTGTCGTTGATCCTTTGAGTGTGTGTTGTGGGCTCGAGAAAGGTGGTGTCTGCTGTGGGTTGTTCAGGGCAGTCTGTGAACCGCAGCCTCGTTTGGTCCAGGGGCTTTCTGCAAATGTGTCCATTGTCTAGTTTGACTACAAACACCCTACTCCCTTCTTTACCTATCAATGTGCCCGCGATCCACTTGGGACCATGTCCATAGTTTAGCACATACACAGGGTCATTCAGATCAATTTCCCGTGACACAGTGCGAAACCATCGTTTACATTTTGTTGCTGCCGCCTGCTCTCTACCTGATCATGCAGGTTGGGGTGAACTAGCGAGAGTCTGGTTTTAAGTGTCCTTTTCATGAGTAGCTCAGCCGGGGGCACCCCTGTGAGTGAGTGGGGTCTCGTGCGGTAGCTGAGCAGTACTCGGGACAGGCGGGTTTGGAGTGAGCCTTCTGTGACTTGTTTAAGGCTCTGTTTGATGGTTTGTACTGCCCGCTCTGCCTGTCCATTGGAGGCTGGTTTAAACGGGGCCGAGGTGACATGTTTGATCCCATTGCGGGTCATGAACTCTTTAAATTCGGCACTGGTGAAACATGGCCCGTTGTCACTGACCAGTATGTCAGGCAGGCCGTGGGTGGCAAACATGGCCCTCAGGCTTTCAATGGTGGCGGTGGCGGTGCTTCCCGACATTATTTCACATTCAATCCATTTTGAAAAAGCATCCACCACCACCAGGAACATTTTACCAAGAAACGGGCCCACATAGTCAACATGGATCCTCGACCATGGTCTGGAGGGCCAGGACCACAAACTTAGTGGTGCCTCTCTGGGTGCATTGCTCAACTGAGCACATACGCTGCATTGCCGTACACAGGACTCTAAGTCAGAGTCGATACCGGGTCACCACACGTGGGATCTGGCTATCGCTTTCATCATTACTATACCCGGGTGTGTGCTGTGGAGATCCGAGATGAACGTCTCCCTGCCCTTTTTGGGTAGCACTACGCGGTTACCCCACAACAGGCAGTCTGCCTGAATGGACAGCTCGTCCTTTCGTCACTGGAACGGCTTGATTGGTTCTTGCATTTCAACAGGAATGCTGGCCCAGCTCCCATGCAGTACACAGTTTTTTTTACTCGGGACAGCAGAGGATCTTGGCTGGTCCAAGTCCTAATCTGGCGGGCCGTGACAGGTGATTTATCATTTTTGAATGGTTCCATGACCATCAACAAGTCTGCGGACTGCGCCACTATCAACAAGTTTGCAGGCTGCGCCATTTCCACCCCCGTGGTGGGCAATGGTCGCCGACTGAGAGCATCCGCACAGTTCTCGGTGCCTGGCCTGTGGCGGATGGTATAGTTATACGCTGATAGCGCGAGTGCCCACCTTTGTATGCGGGCTGAGGCATTAGTATTTATCCCCTTCAGTATTCAGCAAACAGGGATGTGAGGGTCTTGTGATCGGTTTCCAGCTCAAATTTGAGGCCAAACAGATACTGATGCATTTTCTTTACCCCGAACACACACGCTAATGCCTCTTTCTCAATCATGCTGTAGGCCCTCTCGGCCTTAGACAAGCTCCTGGAGGCATAGGCGACAGGTTGCAACTTCCCCGCAATGTTAGCTTGTTGTAATATACACCCGACTCCGTACGACGACGCATCACATGCTAGCACAAGTCTTTTACACGGGTTATACAATACAAGCAGCTTGTTGGAGCATAAAATGTTTCTGGCTTTCTCAAAAGCAATTACTTGTTTTTTACCCATACCCAGTTCTCACCTTTACGCAATAACACATGTAGGGGCTCTAAGAGGGTGCTTAACCCCGGTAGGAAGTTACCAAAATAGTTGAGGAGTCCCAGGAACGACCGCAGCTCCGTGAGTTTCTGTGGCCTGGGCGCGTTCCTGATAGCCTCTGTCTTGGCGTCTGTGGGCCGAATGCCTTCTGCTGCGATGTTTCTCCCCAAAAAATCCACTTCTGTTGCCGTGAAGACGCATTTCGACCTCTTCAGCCACAGCCCTATGCAATCCAGTTGCTGGAGGACCTCCTCCAGGTTTTGTAGGTGCTCGGCAGTGTCCCGACCCGTGACCAATATGTCGTTCTGAAAGACCATCGTGTGTGGTACCGGCTTGAGTAGGCTGTCCATGTTTCTCTGGAAGATCGCTGCAGCCGACCGAATTCCAAACAGGCATCTGTTGTAGATGAACAGTCCCTTGTGCGTGTTGATGCAGGTGAGGCCCTTCGAAGACTCCGCCAGTTCCTGCGTCATGTAGGCCGAAGTCAGGTCGAGCTTGGAGAACGTCTAGCCTCCTGCCAGCGTCGCAAATAGGTCGTCTGCCTTAGGTAGCGGGTATTGGTCCTGTAGCAAGAAACGATTAATAGTTACTTTATAATCGCCGCAATTCCAGACCGTGCCATCACTTTTGAGTACTGGAACAATCGGGCTGGCCCACTCGCTGAATTCCACTGGGGAGATGATGCCCTCGTGTTGCATCCTGTCCAGCTCGATTTCCACTCTCTCCCTCATCATGTGAGGTACCGCTCGCGCCTTGTGGTGAATGGGTCGTGCCTCTGGGACCAAGTGGATCCGCACCTTCACCCCCGAAAAGTTTCCAATGCCTGTCACAAAAAGGGAAGGAAATTTGTTAAGAACCTGGTACATGAGGCCTCATCGACATGTGATAGCGCTCGGATGTCATCCCAGTTCCAGCGGATTTTGCCCAGCCAGCTCCTTCCAAGCAGTGTGGGGCCATCGCCCGGGACAATCCAGAGTGGCAGTTCGTGCACCGTGCCCTCGTAGGTGACCTTGACCATGGCGCTGCCCAGGACAATGATAAGCTCTTTGGTGTACGTTCTCAGTTTCGTGTGGATGGGCCTCAGGGCTGGTCTGAGTGCCTTGTTCCACCACAGTCTCTCAAACATCTTTTTACTCATGATGGATTGGCTCGTGCCAGTGTCCAGTTCCATGGCTACGGGTACTCCATTCAATTTTACGTTTAGCATTATAGGTGAATATTTCGTC
This sequence comes from Pristiophorus japonicus, assembly GCF_044704955.1. Classification (NCBI taxonomy): domain Eukaryota; kingdom Metazoa; phylum Chordata; class Chondrichthyes; family Pristiophoridae; genus Pristiophorus; species Pristiophorus japonicus. The sequence goes on from NW_027251114.1 coordinate 57,211, forward strand.
GAAAATGTGTGCACCCCGTGTACTTCAGCATCTGCCTCCTCTCTGAGGCTCGAAATTGCTTTGATCCACCATGGACCGATCTTCCTCTGCCACGTGGTGGTTAGCAGGTTTTGCAGAGCTTGCAGCTCATCTGCAAGCTCGTTGGAGGTGTCCCATTGTTCCACAGCTCTTGCAAACATACCCTTTGAAGCGATATGAATAGGCTGAATGGAAGCCTCCACAACGCCAACAATATGTGAATTGCCTTCTGGGTCACCTGAGGCCCGCTGGCAGTTGCAGATTCGTGGTTTCTGACCTGTACATTTCTGCTCGCAAACACAGTTCCAGTTAAATTCTGAACATTGCTAGCACTTGTGTGCTGAGAAATTTGTTTGGTGTTATCACTGGTGGACATAAGTGCCTGTGCTATCGCAATGGCCTTACTGAGGGTCGGTGTCTCTGCAGTAAAAAGTTCTCGGAGGATGGTCTCGTGGCTAATGCCCAGTACAAAAAAGCCTCTGAGCATCTGCTCCAGGTAGCCATCAAACTCACATTGTCCTGCAAGTCGCCTTAGCTCGGCGACGTAGCTCGCCACTTCCTGACCTTCAGATCACTGGCATGTGTAGAACCGATACCTCGCCATCAGCACGCTCTCCCTCGGGTTAAGATGTTCCCGAACCAGTGTACACAGTTTCTCATACGACTTATCTGTGGGTTTCACCGGAGCCAGAAGATTCTTCATGAGGCTGTAGGTCGGTGCCCCGCAGACTGTGAGGAGGACCGCTCTCCTTTTTGCAGCGCTTCCTTCTCCGTCCAGCTCGTTGGTTACAAAGTACTGGTCTAGCCGTTCGACATAGGCTTCCCAGTCCTCACTCTCCGAGAACTTCTCCAGGGTGCCCACAGTTTGCTGCATTTTTGCGTTGGATTCGTATTCTCGTCGCCAGTTATTGTGTTCCTAACACACATGAGGCTACACACAGGGAGGTTAAAGTAACAGTGACCTCAGTCTTTAATAAGACACTCCAGAGTGAGGAACAGGCCTTAGGGGCCGGCTTATATACAGTGCTCCCAAGGGATGCTGGGATCCCTTGGGACTTCAGGGGATGCGCTCCCTGGTGGAGGAACATGGGAGTGCATGCTTTACAGATACACAACAGATCTGATACCATTACAGAGACATGGCTGCAAGGTGACCAGGACTGGGAATTAAATATTCACGGGTATCTGACAATTGGGAAGGACAGACAGAAAGGAATAGGAGGTGGGGTAGTGCTGTTAATTAAGAATGGGATAAGTGCGTTCGTGAGAAATGATATTTGCTCACAAGATCAAAATGTTAAATCAGTTTAGGTGGAGATAAGGAATAATAAGGGGAAAAAGTCAATGGTGGGCGTAATTGAAAGGCCCTCTAACAGTAGCGACATTGTTGGACGGAGTATAAACCAGGAAATAGTGGAGGATTGTAATAAAGGAACGGCAAAAACCATGGGCGATTTTAACCTTCATATTGATTGGACAAGGCAACTTCGCCAGGGCAGCCTTGAGGAAGAGTTCATACAGTGTATCCGGGATAATTTCTGTCATCTGTTCAACCAGCATTGCATCCCATGTATAAACTGACCTAAGTTGTACACCGTGAGAACACTGACCACTAGGTGGGAGACACTCCTAACCTGGACCTTCAGGTATAAAAGGGGAAGCTCCACCCACCTTCATCACTTGAGTGCTAAGGAATAAAGGACAGGTCACAGACTGACCTTCTCTCAAGCATGGGCCCCGTGTGCATTTATACTGTGTAGTAAGGACGTATCAATGGTGACAAGAAACTGGGATTTAAACCACGCGAGCATGGCCACTAGCAGAACAGACGAGAGGTACTGTGTTAAGGAATGGTTGGGACAGAGATTCAACATTGTTAAAGCAGCACACAGTTCTCCAGGCAGACAAGGGCAGTCAGGCATGCCCCAACATGTAGTCGAACCCAGAGGGGGAGTTCGACAGAGACAATGGCAAGCTGAACAGCGATTCATGCCATTGCAAGGGACAATGTGGCCAGTAATGGGGCCATCAACGCCTGTTAATGGTGCACTCAAGGACAATAACAGGGGCAGTCAGGGACGATCGACTGGCAAGGGACCTTTTGTTTCAAACAGCAACTCATGCTGGAGGCGTGGAGGCACACATTCAGCCGGAGTTTGCAGAGATGAGCAAAATACCTGCAGAAATTGCAGAAATGGACACTGGGGGAAATCGCTGGAAGCTGAAGTTCAGCGAGTTCATGTGGAGCACGTATACAGTTCATACACCAGGACGCCACCGATAATGATGAAAGTGCTCCTCAATGGCATCCCAGTATCAATGGAGCTAGACACGGGGGCCAGCCAGTCCCTGATGGATATCAAACAGTTCGAAAAGTTGTGGGCATTCAAGGCCAGGAGGCCAAAATTATCGCCGATTGCCGCACAGCTACGGACTTACACAAAGCAGATCATTCCGGTGCTAGGCAGCGCCACGGTAGTCGTGACCCACAAAGATTCGGAGAACAGGTTGCCACTCTGGATTGTCCCAGGGGACGATCCCGCACTACTGGGGAGGAGTTGACTTGCTGTCATGAACTTGAAATGGGGCGATGTCAATGCAATTTCCTCTGTGGAGCGAGTATCATGGTCACAGATCCTGGACAAATTTGACTCATTATTTCAACCCGGCATCGGCACTTTCATGGGGGCCAAGGTAGTGATTCACATAAACCCGGACGCCAGGCCAGTACACCACAAGGCCAGAGCGGTGCCGTACGTGATGCAGGAAAAGATAGAAGGCGAATTGGACCGCCTGCTGAGGGAAGGCATCATCTCGCCAGTCGAATTCAGTGACTGGGCGAGCCCGATTGTGCCGGTGCTCAAGGCGGATGGGTGGGTCAGGATATGTGGCGATTACAAGGCCACCATCAATCGGGTGTCACTCCAAGACCAGTACCCGCTGCCAAGAGCGGAGGACCTCTTTGCGACGCTATCCGGTGGCAAACTATTTTCAAAATTGGACCTGACCGCAGCTTACATGACCCAGGAGCTGGCGAGTGAGTCGAAGAAGCTGACCACCATCACGACACACAAGGGGTTGTTTGAGTACAACAGATGCCCGTTCGGGATTCGCTCGGCCGCCGCGGTCTTCCAACGAAATATGGAAAGCCTCCTCAAGTCGATTCCAGGGACGGTGGTTTTTCAGGACGACATCCTCATCACGGGTTACGATACTGAAGAACACCTCCACAACCTGGAGGAGGTGCTACGCAGACTGGACCGGGTAGGTCTGCGACTGAAAAAGGCGAAGTGTGTCTTCCTAGCTCCAGAGGTAGAATTCCTGGGGATGAGGGTAGCAGCAGACGGGATCAGCCCTACTGCGTCCAAGACGGAAGCGATCCAGAGAGCACCCAGACCCCGTAACACGACGGAGCTGCGTTCGTTCCTGGGGCTCCTGAACTATTTTGGTAACTTTCTTCCCAAATTGAGCACGCTGCTAGAGCCGCTACACGTGCTCCTACGCAAAGGTCGCGAATGGGTCTGGGGGGACAGCCAGGAAAGGGCTTTTAATAGAGCACGCAATTTGTTATGTTCCAACAATCTGTTAACGCTATATGACCCATGTAAGAAACTTGTGTTAACGTGCGATGCGTTGTCCTATGGTGTCGGGTGTGTGTTGCAGCATGTCAATGCCAAGGGTCAGTTACAGCCGGTAGCTTATGCCTCCAGGAGTCTGTCCCAGGCAGAAAGGGGCTACGGGATGGTAGAAAAGGAGGCGCTCGCATGTGTATATGCGGTAAAGAAAATGCACCAGTACCTGTTTGGCAGGAAATTTGAGCTGGAGACAGATCACAAACCCCTAACGTCCCTTTTGGCCGACAACAAGGCCATAAATGCAAACGCATCGGCCCGCATACAGAGGTGGGCACTCACGTTAGCCGCCCATGACTATACAATTCGGCACAGACCGGGCACTGAAAACTGCGCCGATGCACTCAGCAGGCTCCCACTAGCCACCACTGAGGGGGCAACCGAGCATGGTGCTGAGATGGTCATGGCTGTTGAAGCTTTCGGAAGCGAAGGCTCACCCGTGACAGCCTGTCAGATTAAAGTCTGGACAAATAGAGACCCGCTATTGTCTCTAGTCAAGAAATGTGTCCTGAATGGGGACTGGGCAGCCACGTACAGGGCATGCCCTGAGAAATTTAAACCATTTCACAGGCGCAAGGATGAACTCTCGATTCAGGCCGATTGCCGACTGTGGGGAAACCGCGTAGTCATGTCCCAGATGGGCAGAGAGGTGTTTATCAGAGAACTCCACAATGAGCACCCGGGCATTGTCACGATGAAGGCAATTGCCAGGTCACACGTTTGGTGGCCAGAGATAGTCGCAGATCTGGAACTTTGTGTTCGCAGGTGCAACACGTGTGCCCAGCTGGGCAATGCGCCCAGGGAAGCCCCCCTTAGCCCCTGGCCCGCCAAGCCATGGTCACGCAACCATGTGGACTACGCAGGTCCTTTCATGGGGAAAATGTTTTTGGTTGTAGTAGACGCCTACTCCAAATGGATTGAGTGTGACATTTTAAATTCAAGCACATCCTCTGCCACGGTAGAAAGTCTACGGGCAATGTTCGCCGCCCACGGTCTACCGGACATCTTGGTCAGCGACAATGGCCCGTGCTTCACAAGCACTGAATTCCAGGACTTCATGGCAGGCAATGGAATTAACCATGTTAGAACGGCACCGTTCAAGCCGGCCTCAAACGGCCAGGCAGAACGAGCAGTGCAGATAATCAAACAGGGGATGCTCAGATTCCAAGGGGGTTCCCTACAAAGCCGCTTATCACGCCTCCTGTTGGCCTATAGATCCCGACCACACTCGCTCACAGGGGTTCCACCCGCAGAGCTGCTAATGAAAAGGACGCTCAAAACCCGATTATCCCTTATACACCTCACCATGAAAGAAATTGTCGAGAGCAGGCGCCAGTCACAATATCACTACCATGACAGGAATGCGAGGGCGCGATGTATTGATGTAAATGATCCTGTTTTTGTCCTCAACTACGCTGCAGGGCCCAAATGGCTCGCAGGCACTGTGGTTGCCAAAGAGGGAAATAGGATTCTGGTAGTTAAACTTACCAATGGACAAATCTGCCGCAAACATGTGGATCAAACAAAAAGGAGGTTCAGCAACCCCATAGAAGAAGCAGAGGAAGAACACGATATAGAGTTCACTCCACCACAGGTGACCGAACACCGGAACCAAAGGGAGGAGAGCCCAGTCACTGTGGGCAGTCCGGACAGGCCTGAGGCACCGCAAACAGCAGACACTCAGGCCAGCGCCCAACAACCGGAGCCCCAACTCAGGCGCTCTACAAGGGAGCGTAAACCACCAGAGAGACTCAACCTGTGATCCCAATAAGACTTTGGGGGGGAGGTGATGTCATATATTCAACCAGCATTGTAACCCATGTATAAACTGACCTAAGTGGTACACCGTGAGAACACTGACCACTAGGTGGGAGACACTCCTAACCTGGACCTTCAGGTATAAAAGGGGAAGCTCCACCCACCTTCATCACTTGAGTGCTAAGGAATAAAGGACAGGTCACGGACTGAGCTTCTCTCAAGCATGGGCCTCGTGTGCAGTTATACTGTGTAGTAAGGACCTATCAGTTTCCTTGAACAGTCTGTTGTGGAACCAACCAGGGGGCAGGCTATCTTAGATCTAGTACTGTGTAATGAGACAGGATTAATAAATGATCTCCCAGTAAAGGATCCTCTAGGAAAGAGTGATCATCGCATGGTTGAATTTCAAATTCAGTTGGAGGGTGACAAAGTTGGTTCTCAAACCAATATCCTAAGCTTAAATAAAGGAGACTACAAAGGTATGGGGGCAGAGCTGGCTAAAGTGGTCTGGGAAAATAGATTAAAGTGTGGGACAGTCGATGAACAGTGGCAGACATTTAAGGAGATATTTCATAACTCGTAACAAAATATATCCCAATGAGAAGGAAAGACTGTAAGAGAAGGGACAACCATCCGTGGCTAACTCAGGAAATAAGGGATGGTATCAAATTGAAAACAATGTGGCCAAGACTAGTGGGAGGCCAGAGGATTGGGAAACTTTTAAAAACCAGCAAAGAATGAATAAAAAATGATAGAGAGGGAAGATAGATTATGAAGGTAAACTCGCACAAAATCTAAAAACAGACAGTAAGAGTTTCTACAGGTTCATAAAAAGGAAGAGAGAGGCTAAAGTAAATGTAGGTCCCCTGGAGGATGAGACTGGGGAATTAATAATGGGGAACAGGGAAATGGCAGAGACTTTGAACAAATATTTTGTATTGGTCTTCACGGTAGAAGACACTAAAAACATCCCAATAGTGGATAATCAAGGGGCTATAGGGAGGGAGGAAATTAATACAATCACTATCACTAATGATGTAGTACTCGGTAAAATAATGGGACTAAAGGCAGACAAGTCCCCTGGACCTGATGCCTTACATCCCAGGGTCTTGAGAGAGGTAGCTGCAGAGATAGTGGATGCATTGGTTGTAATCTTCCAAAATTCCCTGGATTCTGGGGAGGTCCCAGCAGATTGGAAAACTGCGCGGAGGGGATTCCTGTACGGGCTGCTCCTGCACACTCTCAACTTTGCCATCCTCGCCTGCCGTCCGGACACGCCATGGCATACCATCTAGCCGTCCGGAGGAGGCGGGGGTCCCCGATGGAGGGCACTCTACACGGGAGTCCTCCCAGTATTTATCGGGGACTTGGCCTGGAGGGTGGTGCACGGAGCAGTGCCGTGCAACAAATTTTTAAGCCGGTTCACGGGCTCCCAGGCCGCCTGCAATTTCTGCGGTCTGGAGGAGTCCGTGTTCCATGTTTTTATTGAATGCACGAGGTTGCAGCCCCTGTTTTATTATTTGAAGGGGCTGCTCCTGAAATTCTGGCTGCACTTCAGTCCCACGCTCCTGATCTTTGGGCACCCTGTGCGGAGGGGAGTGGGTAGGTCCGAGGGCCTCCTCGTAGGACTGCTCCTGGGCACGGCCAAGGGGGCCATCAGCCGGTCCAGGCAACGGGTGCTCGAGGGGGTCGTTCAACCTGATTGCCTGCCTCTCTTCTGCTCTTACATCCGGTCCAGGGTGTCCCTGGAGATGGAGCACGCGAGAGGTGGGCACCGGAGGGACTGGAGTGCATCATCACGCCCGGCAACCAAATTTTAATTTGATTTTATATGTTTTAAAGTTTAATTTGTTTTTTATTCCCGGTTTTAGTGCCCTCCCCCCTTTTAGCCAGTGGGCACTTGTACAATTTGTGTTCTGGTGCCCTCCAAAAACTCCCAAACAAACAAAAAATAGCAAGGGGGTACCTGAGAAGTGTTTTGGAGTGTGCCCCCACCCCTTTAATCAGGGAGCACTTGAAAGTATTACAACAAAATAGTTATAGAGCTGTTGAGTTGGGAGTGGCTTAGCCAGTCATGTGATGTTCACAAGACTCAATAAAACCCCGACCAGTTGGGTTCGGGGGATCCACGCTAGGGCAGGTGGTTGTGAGCCCGGTGGATGAACCGGTAATGTGTCGTGTGATGGTTTATGAGCAAAGGTTTAACAAACTAGTTTTTAATAGCAATGTGTTGCTGTGGATTCTTAAGCAAAGAACCCATGAAGCAATACATTACAAAAGGCCTTTTGAAAATCTCGATAAATGACATGTCCTACATTACCCTTGTCTACGCTCTGTAACATTCCATCAGGTTGGTTAAGCAAGACTTTCCCTTTGGAAATCCACGCTGACTATTCATTATTATATGTTTGGTTTCTAGATGTTCACCTATTCTCTCCTTTAGCAGGGATTCTATTATTTTTCCTCCCACCGATGTTAAGCTGACTGGTCTAACATTCCCTGGACATGTTCTATCCCTGTTCTTAAATATCAGTATTACGTGAGCTACCCTCCAGTCCTCCGGCACTGCACCTTTTTCTAGTGAATTATTAAATATGTGTAGTACCACCTCTGCTATCTCTTCCTGAGATTCTTGTAAAATGGGTGGATGCAATCCATCCGGACCAGGGCTTTTAACCTCTGAGTTTGATTAGTTTATTTAATACATCCCCTCTTTTTATTTTGAATGCACTTATCTCATCACCCAATGTCCTGTCCACTGTCCGTCTCCCTGGTAAATACTGAGACAACATCAGTGTTTAGTATCTGTCATGTCTCACCCGTTACCTGTGGTGTTATCCTGTCTGTCAGTGATGGCCCTATTCCCACTCCCCGCCCTTTCCCCACAGCCCTGTATTGATTTTCCTTCAGGAACTGACCCAATTCCGGATGGAAAGCCGGGAGTGAGTCTTCCTCCCCCCCCTCTCAGGCAGCACATTCCCGATCACAACCACTCGCTGCGGGAACACGTTTTCCTCATGTCGCCTCGTTCTTCGGCCAATCGCCTTCAATCTGTGTCCTCTGGGTCTCCACCCTTCCACCAATGGGAACAGCTTTCCTTCTTTATCAAAACCCATCCTGATTTAAATCTCGATCAAATCTCCTCGCAATCTTCCCGAAGGAGAACC
>NW_027251115.1:0-65707 GCF_044704955.1 Pristiophorus japonicus
CCTACTGCCACGCCCCCTTGTCCCGTCCCTTGTCCCGCCTACTGCCACGCCCCCTTGTCCCGCCCCTTGCGCCGCCTACTGCCACGCCCCCTTGTCCCGCCCACTGCCACGCCCCTTGTCCCGCCCACTGCCACGCCTCTTGTCCCGCCCACTGACACTCCCCTTGTCCCGCCCCCTTGTCCCGCCTACTGCCACGCCCCTTGTCACGCCTACTGCCACGCCCCCTTGTCCCGCCCACTGCCACGCCCCTTGTCCCGCCCCCTTGTCCCGCCTATTGCCACGCCCCCTTGTCCCGCCCACTGACACGCCCCCTTGTCCCGCCCCCTTGTCCCGCCTATTGCCACGCCCCCTGTCCCGCCTACTGCCACGCCCCTTGTCCCGCCCACTGCCACGCCCCTTGTCCCGCCCACTGACACTCCCCTTGTCCCGCCCCCTTGTCCCGCCTATTGCCACGCCCCCTTGTCAAGCCTACTGCCACGCCCCTTGTCCAGCCTACTGACACGCCCCTTGTCCCGCCCCCTTGTCCCGCCTACTGCCACGCCCCTTGTCCCGCCTACTGACACGCCCCTTGTCCCGCCCCCTTGTCCCGCCTACTGCCACGCCCCTTGTCACGCCCACTGCCACGCCCCTTGTCACGCCCACTGCCACGCCCCTTGTCCCGCCCCCTTGTCCCGCCTATTGCCACGCCCCCTTGTCCCGCCCACTGCCACGCCCCTTGTCCCCGCAAACTGCCACGCCCCCTGTCCCGCCCACTGCCACGCCCCTTGTCCCGCCCACTGCCACGCCCCTTGTCCCGCCCACTGCCACGCCCCTTGTCCCGCAAACTGCCACGCCCCCTGTCCCGCCCACTGCCACGCCCCTTGTCCCGCCTACTGACACGCCCCTTGTCCCGCCCCCTTGTCCCGCCTATTGCCACGCCCCCTGGTCCCGCCCACTGCCACGCCCCTTGTCCCGCCTACTGACACTCCCCTTGTCCCGCCCACTGACACTCCCCTTGTCCCGCCCACTGACACTCCCCTTGTCCCGCCCACTGACACTCCCCTTGTCCCGCCCACTGACACTCCCCTAGTCCCGCCCACTGACACTCCCCTTGTCCCACCCACTGACACTCCCCTTGTCCCGCCCACTGACACTCCCCTTGTCCCGCCCATTGCCACGCCCCCTTGTTCCGCCCACTGCCACGCCCTTGTCCCGCAAACTGCCACGCCCCTTGTCCCGCCCACTGCCACGCCCCTTGTCCCGCCCCCTTGTTCCGCCCACTGCCACGCCCCTTGTCCCGCAAACTGCCACGCCCCTTGTCCCGCCCACTGACACTCCCCTTGTCCCGCCCACTGACACTCCCCTTGTCCCGCCCACTGACACTCCCCTAGTCCCTCCCACTGACACTCCCCTTGTCCCGCCCACTGACACTCCCCTTGTCCCGCCCACTGACACTCCCCTTGTCCCGCCCACTGACACTCCCCTTGTCCCGCCCACTGACACTCCCCTTGTCCCGCCCACTGACACTCCCCTAGTCCCGCCCACTGACACTCCCCTTGTCCCGCCCACTGACACTCCCCTTGCCCCGCCCACTGACACTCCCCTTGTCCCGCACACTGACACTCCCCTTGTCCCACCCACTGACACTCCCCTTGTTACCCCGCCCACTGACACTCCCCTTGTCCCACCCACTGACACTCCCCTTGTCCCGCCCACTGACACTCCCCTTGTCCCGCCCACTGACACTCCCCTTGTCCCGCCCACTGACACTCCCCTTGTCCCACCCACTGACACTCCCCTTGTCCCGCCCACTGACACTCCCCTTGTCCCTCCCACTGACACTCCCCTTGTCCCGCCCACTGACACTCCCCTTGTCCCGCCCACTGCCACGCCCCTTGTCCCGCCCACTGACACTCCCCTTGTCCCGCCCATTGCCACGCCCCCTTGTTCCGCCCACTGCCACGCCCCTTGTCCCGCAAACTGCCACGCCCCCTGTCCCGCCCACTGCCACGCCCCTTGTCCCGCCCACTGACACTCCCCTTGTCCCGCCCATTGCCACGCCCCCTTGTTCCGCCCACTGCCACGCCTCTTGTCCCGCCCACTGACACTCCCCTTGTCCCGCCCATTGCCACGCCCCCTTGTTCCGCCCACTGCCACGCCCCTTGTCCCGCAAACTGCCACGCCCCCTGTCCCGCCCACTGCCACGCCCCTTGTCCCGCCTACTGACACGCCCCTTGTCCCGCCCCCTTGTCCCGCCTATTGCCACGCCCCCGTGTCCCGCCCACTGCCACGCCCCCTGGTCCCGCCCACTGCCACGCCCCATGGTCCCGCCCACTGCCACGCCCCTTGTCCCGCAAAATGCCACGCCCCCTGTCCCGCCCACTGCCACGCCCCTTGTCCCGCCTACTGACACGCCCCTTGTCCCGCCCCCTTGTCCCGCCTATTGCCACGCCCCCGTGTCCCGCCCACTGCCACGCCCCCTGGTCCCGCCCACTGCCACGCCCCTTGTCCCGCCCACTGCCACGCCCCATGGTCCCGCCTACTGCCACGCCCTCTTGTCCCGCCTACTGCCACGCCCCCTGGTCCCGCCTACTGCCACGCCCCCTTGTCCCGTCCCTTGTCCCGCCTACTGCCACGCCCCCTTGTCCCGCCCCTTGCGCCGCCTACTGCCACGCCCCCTTGTCCCGCCCACTGCCACGCCCCTTGTCCCGCCTACTGACACGCCCCCTTGTCCCGCCCACTGCCACGCCTCTTGTCCCGCCCACTGACACTCCCCTTGTCCCGCCCCCTTGTCCCGCCTACTGCCACGCCCCTTGTCACGCCTACTGCCACGCCCCCTTGTCCCGCCCACTGCCACGCCCCTTGTCCCGCCCCCTTGTCCCGCCTATTGCCACGCCCCCTTGTCCCGCCCACTGACACGCCCCCTTGTCCCGCCCCCTTGTCCCGCCTATTGCCACGCCCCCTGTCCCGCCTACTGCCACGCCCCTTGTCCCGCCCACTGCCACGCCCCCTGTCCCGCCCACTGACACGCCCCCTTGTCCCGCCCACTGCCACGCCCCTTGTCCCGCCCACTGACACTCCCCTTGTCCCGCCCCCTTGTCCCGCCTATTGCCACGCCCCCTTGTCAAGCCTACTGCCACGCCCCTTGTCCAGCCTACTGACACGCCCCTTGTCCCGCCCCCTTGTCCCGCCTACTGCCACGCCCCTTGTCACGCCTACTGCCACGCCCCTTGTCCCGCCCCCTTGTCCCGCCTATTGCCACGCCCCCTTGTCAAGCCTACTGCCACGCCCCTTGTCCCGCCTACTGACACGCCCCTTGTCCCGCCCCCTTGTCCCGCCTACTGCCACGCCCCTTGTCACGCCCACTGCCACGCCCCTTGTCACGCCCACTGCCACGCCCCTTGTCCCGCCCCCTTGTCCCGCCTATTGCCACGCCCCCTTGTCCCGCCCACTGCCACGCCCCTTGTCCCGCAAACTGCCACGCCCCCTGTCCCGCCCACTGCCACGCCCCTTGTCCCGCCCACTGCCACGCCCCTTGTCCCGCCCACTGCCACGCCCCTTGTCCCGCAAACTGCCACGCCCCCTGTCCCGCCCACTGCCACGCCCCTTGTCCCGCCTACTGACACGCCCCTTGTCCCGCCCCCTTGTCCCGCCTATTGCCACGCCCCCTGGTCCCGCCCACTGCCACGCCCCTTGTCCCGCCTACTGACACTCCCCTTGTCCCGCCCACTGACACTCCCCTTGTCCCGCCCACTGACACTCCCCTTGTCCCGCCCACTGACACTCCCCTAGTCCCGCCCACTGACACTCCCCTTGTCCCGCCCACTGACACTCCCCTTGTCCCGCCCACTGACACTCCCCTAGTCCCGCCCACTGACACTCCCCTTGTCCCACCCACTGACACTCCCCTTGTCCCGCCCATTGCCACGCCCCCTTGTTCCGCCCACTGCCACGCCCCTTGTCCCGCAAACTGCCACGCCCCTTGTCCCGCCCACTGCCACGCCCCTTGTCCCGCCCCCTTGTCCCGCCTACTGCCACGCCCCCTTGTCACGCCTACTGCCACGCCCCTTGTCCCGCCTACTGACACGCCCCTTGTCCCGCCCCCTTGTCCCGCCTATTGCCACGCCCCCGTGTCCCGCCCACTGCCACGCCCCTTGTCCCGCCCCCTTGTCCCGCCTACTGCCACGCCCCCTGGTCCCGCCCACTGCCACGCCCCTTGTCCCGCCTACTGCCACGCCCCCTTGTCCCGCCCCCTTGTCCCGCCTACTGCCACGCCCCCTTGTCGCGCCCCTTGCCCCGCCTACTGCCACGCCCCCTTGCCCCGCCTACTGCCACGCCCCCTTGTCCCGCCCACTGCCACGCCCCCTTGTCCCGCCCACTGCCACGCCCCTTGCTCCGCAAACTGCCACGCCCCCTGTCCCGCCCACTGCCACGCCCCTTGTCCCGCAAACTGCCACGCCCCCTGTCCCGCCCACTGCCACGCCCCTTGTCCCGCCTACTGACACGCCTATTGCCACGCCCCCGTGTCCCGCCCACTGCCACGCCCCCTGGTCCCGCCTACTGCCACGCCCCTTGTCCCGCCCACTGACACGCCCCTTGTCCCGCCCACTGACACTCCCCTTGTCCCGCCCCCTTGTCCCGCCTATTGCCACGCCCCCTTGTCAAGCCTACTGCCACGCCCCTTGTCCCGCCTACTGACACGCCCCTTGTCCCGCCCCCTTGTCCCGCCTATTGCCACGCCCCCGTGTCCCGCCCACTGCCACGCCCCTTGTCCCGCCCCCTTGTCCCGCCTATTGCCACGCCCCCTGGTCCCGCCCACTGCCACGCCCCTTGTCCCGCCCCCTTGTCCCGCCTACTGCCACGCCCCCTTGTCCCGCCTACTGTCCCGCCCACTGCCACGCCCCTTGTCCCGCAAACTGCCACGCCCCCTGTCCCGCCCACTGCCACGCCCCTTGTCCCGCCTACTGACACGCCCCCTTGTCCCGCCTACTGCCACGCCCCCTTGTCCCGCCCACTGCCACGCCCCCTTGTCCCGCCTACTGCCACGCCCCTTGTCCCGCCTACTGCCACGCCCCCTTGTCCCGCCCACTGCCACGCCCCCTTGTCCCGCCCCTTGCCCCGCCTACTGCCACGCCCCCTTGTCCCGCCTACTGCCACGCCCCCTTGTCCCGCCCACTGCCACGCCCCCTTGTCCCGCCCACTGCCACGCCCCTTGTCCCGCAAACTGCCACGCCCCCTGTCCCGCCCACTGCCACGCCCCTTGTCCCGCAAACTGCCACGCCCCCTGTCCCGCCCACTGCCACGCCCCTTGTCCCGCCTACTGACACGCCTATTGCCACGCCCCCGTGTCCCGCCCACTGCCACGCCCCCTGGTCCCGCCTACTGCCACGCCCCTTGTCCCGCCCACTGACACGCCCCTTGTCCCGCCCACTGACACTCCCCTTGTCCCGCCCCCTTGTCCCGCCTATTGCCACGCCCCCTTGTCAAGCCTACTGCCACGCCCCTTGTCCCGCCTACTGACACGCCCCTTGTCCCGCCCCCTTGTCCCGCCTATTGCCACGCCCCCGTGTCCCGCCCACTGCCACGCCCCCTTGTCCCGCCCCTTGCCCCGCCTACTGCCACGCCCCCTTGTCCCGCCTACTGCCACGCTCCCTTGTCCCGCCCACTGACACGCCCCCTTGTCCCGCCTACTGCCACGCCCCCTTGTCCCGCCCACTGCCACGCCCCCTTGTCCCGCCTACTGCCACGCCCCTTGTCCCGCCTACTACCACGCCCCCTTGTCCCGCCCCCTTGTCCCACCCACTGCCATTGCCAGCTTCCCCAGCAACACCAGCAGCCCCAGCAGCAGCAGCCCCAGCAGCCCCAGCATTGAAAAAGCTTTTATATATATTTATACATATATATAAAATCTTTGATTATCAAAAGACATGACATGACATGAGCTGAGCTGAGCTAAAGAAGGGGGACACGCTGCCTGCGGGAACCTAGCCCACCTTGTTTGGGTGCCTAAATAAAACACACCCCTGGGTGAAGTGGCCTTGTTGCCAAGATGCGTACAGTTGTGTTTTTCCAGGGTGCACTATGGTAGGGTCCCACTGTGTGGCTCCTGCTGCCTGCCACAAGGTAAGCCTGCAGCACCCCACCACACACACACACACACACACACACACAATCCAGAGGGGAGCCCTGTGGAATAGCTGGCTGGCTGGCTGGCTGCATTCCACAGGGGCCCGCCTCAAGCATTGCCAGCTTCCCCAGCAGCAGCTCCAGCAGCCCCAGCAGCCCCAGCAGCCCAGCATTCAAAAAGACTTTATATATACTGATATATATATATATAAAGTCTTTGATTATCAAAAGACATGACATGACATGACATGAGCATGAGCTGAGCTGAGCTAAAGAAGGGGGACACGCTGCCTGCGGGAACCTAGCCCAACTTGTTACCCCGCCCACTGACACTCCCCTTGTCCCGCCCACTGACACTCCCCTTGTCCCACCCACTGACACTCCCCTTGTCCCGCCCACTGACACTCCCCTTGTCCCGCCCACTGACACTCCCCTTGTCCCGCCCACTGACACTCCCCTAGTCCCACCCACTGACACTCCCCTTGTCCCGCCCACTGACACTCCCCTTGTCCCGCCCACTGACACTCCCCTTGTCCCGCCCACTGACACTCCCCTTGTCCCGCCCACTGACACTCCCCTAGTCCCACCCACTGACACTCCCCTTGTCCCACCCACTGACACTCCCCTTGTCCCGCCCACTGACACTCCCCTTGTCCCGCCCACTGACACTCCCCTAGTCCCGCCCACTGACACTCCCCTTGTCCCGCCCACTGACACTCCCCTTGCCCCGCCCACTGACACTCCCCTTGTCCCGCACACTGACACTCCCCTTGTCCCACCCACTGACACTCCCCTTGTTACCCCGCCCACTGACACTCCCCTTGTCCCACCCACTGACACTCCCCTTGTCCCGCCCACTGACACTCCCCTTGCCCCGCCCACTGACACTCCCCTGGTCCCGCCCACTGACACTCCCCTTGTCCCACCCACTGACACTCCCCTTGTCCCGCCCACTGACACTCCCCTTGTCCCACCCACTGACACTCCCCTTGTCCCGCCCACTGACACTCCCCTTGTCCCTCCCACTGACACTCCCCTTGTCCCGCCCACTGACACTCCCCTTGTCCCGCCCACTGACACTCCCCTTGTCCCGCCCATTGCCACGCCCCCTTGTTCCGCCCACTGCCACGCCCCTTGTCCCGCCCACTGACACTCCCCTTGTCCCGCCCATTGCCACGCCCCCTTGTTCCGCCCACTGCCACGCCCCTTGTCCCGCAAACTGCCACGCCCCCTGTCCCGCCCACTGCCACGCCCCTTGTCCCGCCCACTGACACTCCCCTTGTCCCGCCCATTGCCACGCCCCCTTGTTCCGCCCACTGCCACGCCTCTTGTCCCGCCCACTGACACTCCCCTTGTCCCGCCCATTGCCACGCCCCCTTGTTCCGCCCACTGCCACGCCCCTTGTCCCGCAAACTGCCACGCCCCCTGTCCCGCCCACTGCCACGCCCCTTGTCCCGCCTACTGACACGCCCCTTGTCCCGCCCCCTTGTCCCGCCTATTGCCACGCCCCCGTGTCCCGCCCACTGCCACGCCCCCTGGTCCCGCCCACTGCCACGCCCCATGGTCCCGCCCACTGCCACGCCCCTTGTCCCGCAAAATGCCACGCCCCCTGTCCCGCCCACTGCCACGCCCCTTGTCCCGCCTACTGACACGCCCCTTGTCCCGCCCCCTTGTCCCGCCTATTGCCACGCCCCCGTGTCCCGCCCACTGCCACGCCCCCTGGTCCCGCCCACTGCCACGCCCCTTGTCCCGCCCACTGCCACGCCCCATGGTCCCGCCTACTGCCACGCCCTCTTGTCCCGCCTACTGCCACGCCCCCTGGTCCCGCCTACTGCCACGCCCCCTTGTCCCGTCCCTTGTCCCGCCTACTGCCACGCCCCCTTGTCCCGCCCCTTGCGCCGCCTACTGCCACGCCCCCTTGTCCCGCCCACTGCCACGCCCCTTGTCCCGCCTACTGACACGCCCCCTTGTCCCGCCCACTGCCACGCCTCTTGTCCCGCCCACTGACACTCCCCTTGTCCCGCCCCCTTGTCCCGCCTACTGCCACGCCCCTTGTCACGCCTACTGCCACGCCCCCTTGTCCCGCCCACTGCCACGCCCCTTGTCCCGCCCCCTTGTCCCGCCTATTGCCACGCCCCCTTGTCCCGCCCACTGACACGCCCCCTTGTCCCGCCCCCTTGTCCCGCCTATTGCCACGCCCCCTGTCCCGCCTACTGCCACGCCCCTTGTCCCGCCCACTGCCACGCCCCCTGTCCCGCCCACTGACACGCCCCCTTGTCCCGCCCACTGCCACGCCCCTTGTCCCGCCCACTGACACTCCCCTTGTCCCGCCCCCTTGTCCCGCCTATTGCCACGCCCCCTTGTCAAGCCTACTGCCACGCCCCTTGTCCAGCCTACTGACACGCCCCTTGTCCCGCCCCCTTGTCCCGCCTACTGCCACGCCCCTTGTCACGCCTACTGCCACGCCCCTTGTCCCGCCCCCTTGTCCCGCCTATTGCCACGCCCCCTTGTCAAGCCTACTGCCACGCCCCTTGTCCCGCCTACTGACACGCCCCTTGTCCCGCCCCCTTGTCCCGCCTACTGCCACGCCCCTTGTCACGCCCACTGCCACGCCCCTTGTCACGCCCACTGCCACGCCCCTTGTCCCGCCCCCTTGTCCCGCCTATTGCCACGCCCCCTTGTCCCGCCCACTGCCACGCCCCTTGTCCCGCAAACTGCCACGCCCCCTGTCCCGCCCACTGCCACGCCCCTTGTCCCGCCCACTGCCACGCCCCTTGTCCCGCCCACTGCCACGCCCCTTGTCCCGCAAACTGCCACGCCCCCTGTCCCGCCCACTGCCACGCCCCTTGTCCCGCCTACTGACACGCCCCTTGTCCCGCCCCCTTGTCCCGCCTATTGTCACGCCCCCTGGTCCCGCCCACTGCCACGCCCCTTGTCCCGCCTACTGACACTCCCCTTGTCCCGCCCACTGACACTCCCCT
Source organism: Pristiophorus japonicus (assembly GCF_044704955.1). Lineage (NCBI taxonomy): Eukaryota > Metazoa > Chordata > Chondrichthyes > Pristiophoridae > Pristiophorus > Pristiophorus japonicus. Next base: position 9,087 of record NW_027251115.1, read on the forward strand.
TGTCCCGCCCACTGACACTCCCCTAGTCCCGCCCACTGACACTCCCCTTGTCCCGCCCACTGACACTCCCCTTGTCCCGCCCACTGACACTCCCCTAGTCCCGCCCACTGACACTCCCCTTGTCCCACCCACTGACACTCCCCTTGTCCCTCCCACTGACACTCCCCTTGTCCCGCCCATTGCCACGCCCCCTTGTTCCGCCCACTGCCACGCCCCTTGTCCCGCAAACTGCCACGCCCCTTGTCCCGCCCACTGCCACGCCCCTTGTCCCGCCCCCTTGTCCCGCCTACTGCCACGCCCCCTTGTCACGCCTACTGCCACGCCCCTTGTCCCGCCTACTGACACGCCCCTTGTCCCGCCCCCTTGTCCCGCCTATTGCCACGCCCCCGTGTCCCGCCCACTGCCACGCCCCTTGTCCCGCCCCCTTGTCCCGCCTACTGCCACGCCCCCTGGTCCCGCCCACTGCCACGCCCCTTGTCCCGCCTACTGCCACGCCCCCTTGTCCCGCCCCCTTGTCCCGCCTACTGCCACGCCCCCTTGTCGCGCCCCTTGCCCCGCCTACTGCCACGCCCCCTTGTCCCGCCCACTGCCACGCCCCCTTGTCCCGCCCACTGCCACGCCCCTTGTCCCGCAAACTGCCACGCCCCCTGTCCCGCCCACTGCCACGCCCCTTGTCCCGCAAACTGCCACGCCCCCTGTCCCGCCCACTGCCACGCCCCTTGTCCCGCCTACTGACACGCCTATTGCCACGCCCCCGTGTCCCGCCCACTGCCACGCCCCCTGGTCCCGCCTACTGCCACGCCCCTTGTCCCGCCCACTGACACGCCCCTTGTCCCGCCCACTGACACTCCCCTTGTCCCGCCCCCTTGTCCCGCCTATTGCCACGCCCCCTTGTCAAGCCTACTGCCACGCCCCTTGTCCCGCCTACTGACACGCCCCTTGTCCCGCCCCCTTGTCCCGCCTATTGCCACGCCCCCGTGTCCCGCCCACTGCCACGCCCCTTGTCCCGCCCCCTTGTCCCGCCTATTGCCACGCCCCCTGGTCCCGCCCACTGCCACGCCCCTTGTCCCGCCCCCTTGTCCCGCCTACTGCCACGCCCCCTTGTCCCGCCTACTGTCCCGCCCACTGCCACGCCCCTTGTCCCGCAAACTGCCACGCCCCCTGTCCCGCCCACTGCCACGCCCCTTGTCCCGCCTACTGACACGCCCCCTTGTCCCGCCTACTGCCACGCCCCCTTGTCCCGCCCACTGCCACGCCCCCTTGTCCCGCCTACTGCCACGCCCCTTGTCCCGCCTACTGCCACGCCCCCTTGTCCCGCCCACTGCCACGCCCCCTTGTCCCGCCCCTTGCCCCGCCTACTGCCACGCCCCCTTGTCCCGCCTACTGCCACGCCCCCTTGTCCCGCCCACTGCCACGCCCCCTTGTCCCGCCCACTGCCACGCCCCTTGTCCCGCAAACTGCCACGCCCCCTGTCCCGCCCACTGCCACGCCCCTTGTCCCGCAAACTGCCACGCCCCCTGTCCCGCCCACTGCCACGCCCCTTGTCCCGCCTACTGACACGCCTATTGCCACGCCCCCGTGTCCCGCCCACTGCCACGCCCCCTGGTCCCGCCTACTGCCACGCCCCTTGTCCCGCCCACTGACACGCCCCTTGTCCCGCCCACTGACACTCCCCTTGTCCCGCCCCCTTGTCCCGCCTATTGCCACGCCCCCTTGTCAAGCCTACTGCCACGCCCCTTGTCCCGCCTACTGACACGCCCCTTGTCCCGCCCCCTTGTCCCGCCTATTGCCACGCCCCCGTGTCCCGCCCACTGCCACGCCCCCTTGTCCCGCCCCTTGCCCCGCCTACTGCCACGCCCCCTTGTCCCGCCTACTGCCACGCTCCCTTGTCCCGCCCACTGACACGCCCCCTTGTCCCGCCTACTGCCACGCCCCCTTGTCCCGCCCACTGCCACGCCCCCTTGTCCCGCCTACTGCCACGCCCCCTTGTCCCGCCTACTGCCACGCCCCTTGTCCCGCCTACTACCACGCCCCCTTGTCCCGCCCCCTTGTCCCACCCACTGCCATTGCCAGCTTCCCCAGCAACACCAGCAGCCCCAGCAGCAGCAGCCCCAGCAGCCCCAGCATTGAAAAAGCTTTTATATATATTTATACATATATATAAAATCTTTGATTATCAAAAGACATGACATGACATGAGCATGAGCTGAGCTGAGCTAAAGAAGGGGGACACGCTGCCTGCGGGAACCTAGCCCACCTTGTTTGGGTGCCTAAATAAAACACACCCCTGGGTGAAGTGGCCTTGTTGCCAAGATGCGTACAGTTGTGTTTTTCCAGGGTGCACTATGGTAGGGTCCCACTGTGTGGCTCCTGCTGCCTGCCACAAGGTAAGCCTGCAGCACCCCACCACACACACACACACACACAATCCAGAGGGGAGCCCTGTGGAATAGCTGGCTGGCTGGCTGGCTGCATTCCACAGGGGCCCGCCTCAAGCATTGCCAGCTTCCCCAGCAGCAGCTCCAGCAGCCCCAGCAGCCCCAGCAGCCCAGCATTCAAAAATACTTTATATATACTGATATATATATATATAAAGTCTTTGATTATCAAAAGACATGACATGACATGACATGAGCATGAGCTGAGCTGAGCTAAAGAAGGGGGACACGCTGCCTGCGGGAACCTAGCCCAACTTGTTACCCCGCCCACTGACACTCCCCTTGTCCCGCCCACTGACACTCCCCTTGTCCCGCCCACTGACACTCCCCTTGTCACGCCCACTGACACTCCCCTAGTCCCACCCACTGACACTCCCCTTGTCCCGCCCACTGACACTCCCCTTGTCCCGCCCACTGACACTCCCCTTGTCCCGCCCACTGACACTCCCCTTGTCCCGCCCACTGACACTCCCCTTGTCCCGCCCACTGACACTCCCCTAGTCCCACCCACTGACACTCCCCTTGTCCCACCCACTGACACTCCCCTTGTCCCGCCCACTGACACTCCCCTTGTCCCGCCCACTGACACTCCCCTAGACCCGCCCACTGACACTCCCCTTGTCCCGCCCACTGACACTCCCCTTGTCCCGCCCACTGACACTCCCCTTGCCCCGCCCACTGACACTCCCCTTGTCCCGCACACTGACACTCCCCTTGTCCCACCCACTGACACTCCCCTTGTTACCCCGCCCACTGACACTCCCCTTGTCCCACCCACTGACACTCCCCTTGCCCCGCCCACTGACACTCCCCTTGTCCCGCCCACTGACACTCCCCTTGTCCCGCCCACTGACACTCCCCTTGTCCCACCCACTGACACTCCCCTTGTCCCGCCCACTGACACTCCCCTTGTCCCACCCACTGACACTCCCCTTGTCCCGCCCACTGACACTCCCCTTGTCCCTCCCACTGACACTCCCCTTGTCCCGCCCACTGACACTCCCCTTGTCCCGCCCACTGACACTCCCCTTGTCCCGCCCATTGCCACGCCCCCTTGTTCCGCCCACTGCCACGCCCCTTGTCCCGCCCACTGACACTCCCCTTGTCCCGCCTATTGCCACGCCCCCTTGTCAAGCCTACTGCCACGCCCCTTGTCCAGCCTACTGACACGCCCCTTGTCCCGCCCCCTTGTCCCGCCTACTGCCACGCCCCTTGTCACGCCTACTGCCACGCCCCTTGTCCCGCCCCCTTGTCCCGCCTATTGCCACGCCCCCTTGTCAAGCCTACTGCCACGCCCCTTGTCCCGCCTACTGACACGCCCCTTGTCCCGCCCCCTTGTCCCGCCTACTGCCACGCCCCTTGTCACGCCCACTGCCACGCCCCTTGTCACGCCCACTGCCACGCCCCTTGTCCCGCCCCCTTGTCCCGCCTATTGCCACGCCCCCTTGTCCCGCCCACTGCCACGCCCCTTGTCCCGCAAACTGCCACGCCCCCTGTCCCGCCCACTGCCACGCCCCTTGTCCCGCCCACTGCCACGCCCCTTGTCCCGCCCACTGCCACGCCCCTTGTCCCGCAAACTGCCACGCCCCCTGTCCCGCCCACTGCCACGCCCCTTGTCCCGCCTACTGACACGCCCCTTGTCCCGCCCCCTTGTCCCGCCTATTGCCACGCCCCCTGGTCCCGCCCACTGCCACGCCCCTTGTCCCGCCTACTGACACTCCCCTTGTCCCGCCCACTGACACTCCCCTTGTCCCGCCCACTGACACTCCCCTTGTCCCGCCCACTGACACTCCCCTTGTCCCGCCCACTGACACTCCCCTAGTCCCGCCCACTGACACTCCCCTTGTCCCACCCACTGACACTCCCCTTGTCCCGCCCACTGACACTCCCCTTGTCCCGCCCATTGCCACGCCCCCTTGTTCCGCCCACTGCCACGCCCCTTGTCCCGCAAACTGCCACGCCCCTTGTCCCGCCCACTGCCACGCCCCTTGTCCCGCCCCCTTGTTCCGCCCACTGCCACGCCCCTTGTCCCGCAAACTGCCACGCCCCTTGTCCCGCCCACTGACACTCCCCTTGTCCCGCCCACTGACACTCCCCTTGTCCCGCCCACTGACACTCCCCTAGTCCCTCCCACTGACACTCCCCTTGTCCCGCCCACTGCCACGCCCCCTTGTCCCGCCCCCTTGTCCCGCCTATTGCCACGCCCCCGTGTCCCGCCCACTGCCACGCCCCCTGGTCCCGCCCACTGCCACGCCCCATGGTCCCGCCCACTGCCACGCCCCTTGTCCCGCAAAATGCCACGCCCCCTGTCCCGCCCACTGCCACGCCCCTTGTCCCGCCTACTGACACGCCCCTTGTCCCGCCCCCTTGTCCCGCCTATTGCCACGCCCCCGTGTCCCGCCCACTGCCACGCCCCCTGGTCCCGCCCACTGCCACGCCCCTTGTCCCGCCCACTGCCACGCCCCATGGTCCCGCCTACTGCCACGCCCTCTTGTCCCGCCTACTGCCACGCCCCCTGGTCCCGCCTACTGCCACGCCCCCTTGTCCCGTCCCTTGTCCCGCCTACTGCCACGCCCCCTTGTCCCGCCCCTTGCGCCGCCTACTGCCACGCCCCCTTGTCCCGCCCACTGCCACGCCCCTTGTCCCGCCTACTGACACGCCCCCTTGTCCCGCCCACTGCCACGCCTCTTGTCCCGCCCACTGACACTCCCCTTGTCCCGCCCCCTTGTCCCGCCTACTGCCACGCCCCTTGTCACGCCTACTGCCACGCCCCCTTGTCCCGCCCACTGCCACGCCCCTTGTCCCGCCCCCTTGTCCCGCCTATTGCCACGCCCCCTTGTCCCGCCCACTGACACGCCCCCTTGTCCCGCCCCCTTGTCCCGCCTATTGCCACGCCCCCTGTCCCGCCTACTGCCACGCCCCTTGTCCCGCCCACTGCCACGCCCCCTGTCCCGCCCACTGACACGCCCCCTTGTCCCGCCCACTGCCACGCCCCTTGTCCCGCCCACTGACACTCCCCTTGTCCCGCCCCCTTGTCCCGCCTATTGCCACGCCCCCTTGTCAAGCCTACTGCCACGCCCCTTGTCCAGCCTACTGACACGCCCCTTGTCCCGCCCCCTTGTCCCGCCTACTGCCACGCCCCTTGTCACGCCTACTGCCACGCCCCTTGTCCCGCCCCCTTGTCCCGCCTATTGCCACGCCCCCTTGTCAAGCCTACTGCCACGCCCCTTGTCCCGCCTACTGACACGCCCCTTGTCCCGCCCCCTTGTCCCGCCTACTGCCACGCCCCTTGTCACGCCCACTGCCACGCCCCTTGTCACGCCCACTGCCACGCCCCTTGTCCCGCCCCCTTGTCCCGCCTATTGCCACGCCCCCTTGTCCCGCCCACTGCCACGCCCCTTGTCCCGCAAACTGCCACGCCCCCTGTCCCGCCCACTGCCACGCCCCTTGTCCCGCCCACTGCCACGCCCCTTGTCCCGCCCACTGCCACGCCCCTTGTCCCGCAAACTGCCACGCCCCCTGTCCCGCCCACTGCCACGCCCCTTGTCCCGCCTACTGACACGCCCCTTGTCCCGCCCCCTTGTCCCGCCTATTGTCACGCCCCCTGGTCCCGCCCACTGCCACGCCCCTTGTCCCGCCTACTGACACTCCCCTTGTCCCGCCCACTGACACTCCCCTTGTCCCGCCCACTGACACTCCCCTAGTCCCGCCCACTGACACTCCCCTTGTCCCGCCCACTGACACTCCCCTTGTCCCGCCCACTGACACTCCCCTAGTCCCGCCCACTGACACTCCCCTTGTCCCACCCACTGACACTCCCCTTGTCCCTCCCACTGACACTCCCCTTGTCCCGCCCATTGCCACGCCCCCTTGTTCCGCCCACTGCCACGCCCCTTGTCCCGCAAACTGCCACGCCCCTTGTCCCGCCCACTGCCACGCCCCTTGTCCCGCCCCCTTGTCCCGCCTACTGCCACGCCCCCTTGTCACGCCTACTGCCACGCCCCTTGTCCCGCCTACTGACACGCCCCTTGTCCCGCCCCCTTGTCCCGCCTATTGCCACGCCCCCGTGTCCCGCCCACTGCCACGCCCCTTGTCCCGCCCCCTTGTCCCGCCTACTGCCACGCCCCCTGGTCCCGCCCACTGCCACGCCCCTTGTCCCGCCTACTGCCACGCCCCCTTGTCCCGCCCCCTTGTCCCGCCTACTGCCACGCCCCCTTGTCGCGCCCCTTGCCCCGCCTACTGCCACGCCCCCTTGTCCCGCCCACTGCCACGCCCCCTTGTCCCGCCCACTGCCACGCCCCTTGTCCCGCAAACTGCCACGCCCCCTGTCCCGCCCACTGCCACGCCCCTTGTCCCGCAAACTGCCACGCCCCCTGTCCCGCCCACTGCCACGCCCCTTGTCCCGCCTACTGACACGCCTATTGCCACGCCCCCGTGTCCCGCCCACTGCCACGCCCCCTGGTCCCGCCTACTGCCACGCCCCTTGTCCCGCCCACTGACACTCCCCTTGTCCCACCCACTGACACTCCCCTTGTCCCGCCCACTGACACTCCCCTTGTCCCACCCACTGACACTCCCCTTGTCCCGCCCACTGACACTCCCCTTGTCCCTCCCACTGACACTCCCCTTGTCCCGCCCACTGACACTCCCCTTGTCCCGCCCACTGACACTCCCCTTGTTCCGCCCACTGCCACGCCCCTTGTCCCGCCCACTGACACTCCCCTTGTCCCGCCTATTGCCACGCCCCCTTGTCAAGCCTACTGCCACGCCCCTTGTCCAGCCTACTGACACGCCCCTTGTCCCGCCCCCTTGTCCCGCCTACTGCCACGCCCCTTGTCACGCCTACTGCCACGCCCCTTGTCCCGCCCCCTTGTCCCGCCTATTGCCACGCCCCCTTGTCAAGCCTACTGCCACGCCCCTTGTCCCGCCTACTGACACGCCCCTTGTCCCGCCCCCTTGTCCCGCCTACTGCCACGCCCCTTGTCACGCCCACTGCCACGCCCCTTGTCACGCCCACTGCCACGCCCCTTGTCCCGCCCCCTTGTCCCGCCTATTGCCACGCCCCCTTGTCCCGCCCACTGCCACGCCCCTTGTCCCGCAAACTGCCACGCCCCCTGTCCCGCCCACTGCCACGCCCCTTGTCCCGCCCACTGCCACGCCCCTTGTCCCGCCCACTGCCACGCCCCTTGTCCCGCAAACTGCCACGCCCCCTGTCCCGCCCACTGCCACGCCCCTTGTCCCGCCTACTGACACGCCCCTTGTCCCGCCCCCTTGTCCCGCCTATTGCCACGCCCCCTGGTCCCGCCCACTGCCACGCCCCTTGTCCCGCCTACTGACACTCCCCTTGTCCCGCCCACTGACACTCCCCTTGTCCCGCCCACTGACACTCCCCTTGTCCCGCCCACTGACACTCCCCTTGTCCCGCCCACTGACACTCCCCTAGTCCCGCCCACTGACACTCCCCTTGTCCCACCCACTGACACTCCCCTTGTCCCGCCCACTGACACTCCCCTTGTCCCGCCCATTGCCACGCCCCCTTGTTCCGCCCACTGCCACGCCCCTTGTCCCGCAAACTGCCACGCCCCTTGTCCCGCCCACTGCCACGCCCCTTGTCCCGCCCCCTTGTTCCGCCCACTGCCACGCCCCTTGTCCCGCAAACTGCCACGCCCCTTGTCCCGCCCACTGACACTCCCCTTGTCCCGCCCACTGACACTCCCCTTGTCCCGCCCACTGACACTCCCCTAGTCCCTCCCACTGACACTCCCCTTGTCCCGCCCACTGACACTCCCCTTGTCCCGCCCACTGACACTCCCCTTGTCCCGCCCACTGACACTCCCCTTGCCCCGCCCACTGACACTCCCCTTGTCCCGCACACTGACACTCCCCTTGTCCCACCCACTGACACTCCCCTTGTTACCCCGCCCACTGACACTCCCCTTGTCCCACCCACTGACACTCCCCTTGTCCCGCCCACTGACACTCCCCTTGTCCCGCCCACTGACACTCCCCTTGTCCCGCCCACTGACACTCCCCTTGTCCCACCCACTGACACTCCCCTTGTCCCGCCCACTGACACTCCCCTTGTCCCTCCCACTGACACTCCCCTTGTCCCGCCCACTGACACTCCCCTTGTCCCGCCCACTGCCACGCCCCTTGTCCCGCCCACTGACACTCCCCTTGTCCCGCCCATTGCCACGCCCCCTTGTTCCGCCCACTGCCACGCCCCTTGTCCCGCAAACTGCCACGCCCCCTGTCCCGCCCACTGCCACGCCCCTTGTCCCGCCCACTGACACTCCCCTTGTCCCGCCCATTGCCACGCCCCCTTGTTCCGCCCACTGCCACGCCTCTTGTCCCGCCCACTGACACTCCCCTTGTCCCGCCCATTGCCACGCCCCCTTGTTCCGCCCACTGCCACGCCCCTTGTCCCGCAAACTGCCACGCCCCCTGTCCCGCCCACTGCCACGCCCCTTGTCCCGCCTACTGACACGCCCCTTGTCCCGCCCCCTTGTCCCGCCTATTGCCACGCCCCCGTGTCCCGCCCACTGCCACGCCCCCTGGTCCCGCCCACTGCCACGCCCCATGGTCCCGCCCACTGCCACGCCCCTTGTCCCGCAAAATGCCACGCCCCCTGTCCCGCCCACTGCCACGCCCCTTGTCCCGCCTACTGACACGCCCCTTGTCCCGCCCCCTTGTCCCGCCTATTGCCACGCCCCCGTGTCCCGCCCACTGCCACGCCCCCTGGTCCCGCCCACTGCCACGCCCCTTGTCCCGCCCACTGCCACGCCCCATGGTCCCGCCTACTGCCACGCCCTCTTGTCCCGCCTACTGCCACGCCCCCTGGTCCCGCCTACTGCCACGCCCCCTTGTCCCGTCCCTTGTCCCGCCTACTGCCACGCCCCCTTGTCCCGCCCCTTGCGCCGCCTACTGCCACGCCCCCTTGTCCCGCCCACTGCCACGCCCCTTGTCCCGCCTACTGACACGCCCCCTTGTCCCGCCCACTGCCACGCCTCTTGTCCCGCCCACTGACACTCCCCTTGTCCCGCCCCCTTGTCCCGCCTACTGCCACGCCCCTTGTCACGCCTACTGCCACGCCCCCTTGTCCCGCCCACTGCCACGCCCCTTGTCCCGCCCCCTTGTCCCGCCTATTGCCACGCCCCCTTGTCCCGCCCACTGACACGCCCCCTTGTCCCGCCCCCTTGTCCCGCCTATTGCCACGCCCCCTGTCCCGCCTACTGCCACGCCCCTTGTCCCGCCCACTGCCACGCCCCCTGTCCCGCCCACTGACACGCCCCCTTGTCCCGCCCACTGCCACGCCCCTTGTCCCGCCCACTGACACTCCCCTTGTCCCGCCCCCTTGTCCCGCCTATTGCCACGCCCCCTTGTCAAGCCTACTGCCACGCCCCTTGTCCAGCCTACTGACACGCCCCTTGTCCCGCCCCCTTGTCCCGCCTACTGCCACGCCCCTTGTCACGCCTACTGCCACGCCCCTTGTCCCGCCCCCTTGTCCCGCCTATTGCCACGCCCCCTTGTCAAGCCTACTGCCACGCCCCTTGTCCCGCCTACTGACACGCCCCTTGTCCCGCCCCCTTGTCCCGCCTACTGCCACGCCCCTTGTCACGCCCACTGCCACGCCCCTTGTCACGCCCACTGCCACGCCCCTTGTCCCGCCCCCTTGTCCCGCCTATTGCCACGCCCCCTTGTCCCGCCCACTGCCACGCCCCTTGTCCCGCAAACTGCCACGCCCCCTGTCCCGCCCACTGCCACGCCCCTTGTCCCGCCCACTGCCACGCCCCTTGTCCCGCCCACTGCCACGCCCCTTGTCCCGCAAACTGCCACGCCCCCTGTCCCGCCCACTGCCACGCCCCTTGTCCCGCCTACTGACACGCCCCTTGTCCCGCCCCCTTGTCCCGCCTATTGCCACGCCCCCTGGTCCCGCCCACTGCCACGCCCCTTGTCCCGCCTACTGACACTCCCCTTGTCCCGCCCACTGACACTCCCCTTGTCCCGCCCACTGACACTCCCCTAGTCCCGCCCACTGACACTCCCCTTGTCCCGCCCACTGACACTCCCCTTGTCCCGCCCACTGACACTCCCCTAGTCCCGCCCACTGACACTCCCCTTGTCCCACCCACTGACACTCCCCTTGTCCCTCCCACTGACACTCCCCTTGTCCCGCCCATTGCCACGCCCCCTTGTTCCGCCCACTGCCACGCCCCTTGTCCCGCAAACTGCCACGCCCCTTGTCCCGCCCACTGCCACGCCCCTTGTCCCGCCCCCTTGTCCCGCCTACTGCCACGCCCCCTTGTCACGCCTACTGCCACGCCCCTTGTCCCGCCTACTGACACGCCCCTTGTCCCGCCCCCTTGTCCCGCCTATTGCCACGCCCCCGTGTCCCGCCCACTGCCACGCCCCTTGTCCCGCCCCCTTGTCCCGCCTACTGCCACGCCCCCTGGTCCCGCCCACTGCCACGCCCCTTGTCCCGCCTACTGCCACGCCCCCTTGTCCCGCCCCCTTGTCCCGCCTACTGCCACGCCCCCTTGTCGCGCCCCTTGCCCCGCCTACTGCCACGCCCCCTTGCCCCGCCTACTGCCACGCCCCCTTGTCCCGCCCACTGCCACGCCCCCTTGTCCCGCCCACTGCCACGCCCCTTGTCCCGCAAACTGCCACGCCCCCTGTCCCGCCCACTGCCACGCCCCTTGTCCCGCAAACTGCCACGCCCCCTGTCCCGCCCACTGCCACGCCCCTTGTCCCGCCTACTGACACGCCTATTGCCACGCCCCCGTGTCCCGCCCACTGCCACGCCCCCTGGTCCCGCCTACTGCCACGCCCCTTGTCCCGCCCACTGACACGCCCCTTGTCCCGCCCACTGACACTCCCCTTGTCCCGCCCCCTTGTCCCGCCCACTGACACGCCCCCTTGTCCCGCCTACTGCCACGCCCCCTTGTCCCGCCCACTGCCACGCCCCCTTGTCCCGCCTACTGCCACGCCCCCTTGTCCCGCCTACTGCCACGCCCCTTGTCCCGCCTACTACCACGCCCCCTTGTCCCGCCCCCTTGTCCCACCCACTGCCATTGCCAGCTTCCCCAGCAACACCAGCAGCCCCAGCAGCAGCAGCCCCAGCAGCCCCAGCATTGAAAAAGCTTTTATATATATTTATACATATATATAAAATCTTTGATTATCAAAAGACATGACATGACATGAGCTGAGCTGAGCTAAAGAAGGGGGACACGCTGCCTGCGGGAACCTAGCCCACCTTGTTTGGGTGCCTAAATAAAACACACCCCTGGGTGAAGTGGCCTTGTTGCCAAGATGCGTACAGTTGTGTTTTTCCAGGGTGCACTATGGTAGGGTCCCACTGTGTGGCTCCTGCTGCCTGCCACAAGGTAAGCCTGCAGCACCCCACCACACACACACACACACACACACACACAATCCAGAGGGGAGCCCTGTGGAATAGCTGGCTGGCTGGCTGGCTGCATTCCACAGGGGCCCGCCTCAAGCATTGCCAGCTTCCCCAGCAGCAGCTCCAGCAGCCCCAGCAGCCCCAGCAGCCCAGCATTCAAAAAGACTTTATATATACTGATATATATATATATAAAGTCTTTGATTATCAAAAGACATGACATGACATGACATGAGCATGAGCTGAGCTGAGCTAAAGAAGGGGGACACGCTGCCTGCGGGAACCTAGCCCAACTTGTTACCCCGCCCACTGACACTCCCCTTGTCCCGCCCACTGACACTCCCCTTGTCCCGCCCACTGACACTCCCCTTGTCACGCCCACTGACACTCCCCTAGTCCCACCCACTGACACTCCCCTTGTCCCGCCCACTGACACTCCCCTTGTCCCGCCCACTGACACTCCCCTTGTCCCGCCCACTGACACTCCCCTTGTCCCGCCCACTGACACTCCCCTTGTCCCGCCCACTGACACTCCCCTAGTCCCGCCCACTGACACTCCCCTTGTCCCACCCACTGACACTCCCCTTGTCCCGCCCACTGACACTCCCCTTGTCCCGCCCACTGACACTCCCCTAGACCCGCCCACTGACACTCCCCTTGTCCCGCCCACTGACACTCCCCTTGTCCCGCCCACTGACACTCCCCTTGCCCCGCCCACTGACACTCCCCTTGTCCCGCACACTGACACTCCCCTTGTCCCACCCACTGACACTCCCCTTGTTACCCCGCCCACTGACACTCCCCTTGTCCCACCCACTGACACTCCCCTTGCCCCGCCCACTGACACTCCCCTTGTCCCGCCCACTGACACTCCCCTTGTCCCGCCCACTGACACTCCCCTTGTCCCACCCACTGACACTCCCCTTGTCCCGCCCACTGACACTCCCCTTGTCCCGCCCACTGACACTCCCCTTGTCCCGCCCACTGACACTCCCCTAGTCCCACCCACTGACACTCCCCTTGTCCCACCCACTGACACTCCCCTTGTCCCGCCCACTGACACTCCCCTTGTCCCGCCCACTGACACTCCCCTAGTCCCGCCCACTGACACTCCCCTTGTCCCGCCCACTGACACTCCCCTTGTCCCGCCCACTGACACTCCCCTTGCCCCGCCCACTGACACTCCCCTTGTCCCGCACACTGACACTCCCCTTGTCCCACCCACTGACACTCCCCTTGTTACCCCGCCCACTGACACTCCCCTTGTCCCACCCACTGACACTCCCCTTGTCCCGCCCACTGACACTCCCCTTGCCCCGCCCACTGACACTCCCCTGGTCCCGCCCACTGACACTCCCCTTGTCCCACCCACTGACACTCCCCTTGTCCCGCCCACTGACACTCCCCTTGTCCCACCCACTGACACTCCCCTTGTCCCGCCCACTGACACTCCCCTTGTCCCTCCCACTGACACTCCCCTTGTCCCGCCCACTGACACTCCCCTTGTCCCGCCCACTGACACTCCCCTTGTCCCGCCCATTGCCACGCCCCCTTGTTCCGCCCACTGCCACGCCCCTTGTCCCGCCCACTGACACTCCCCTTGTCCCGCCCATTGCCACGCCCCCTTGTTCCGCCCACTGCCACGCCCCTTGTCCCGCAAACTGCCACGCCCCCTGTCCCGCCCACTGCCACGCCCCTTGTCCCGCCCACTGACACTCCCCTTGTCCCGCCCATTGCCACGCCCCCTTGTTCCGCCCACTGCCACGCCTCTTGTCCCGCCCACTGACACTCCCCTTGTCCCGCCCATTGCCACGCCCCCTTGTTCCGCCCACTGCCACGCCCCTTGTCCCGCAAACTGCCACGCCCCCTGTCCCGCCCACTGCCACGCCCCTTGTCCCGCCTACTGACACGCCCCTTGTCCCGCCCCCTTGTCCCGCCTATTGCCACGCCCCCGTGTCCCGCCCACTGCCACGCCCCCTGGTCCCGCCCACTGCCACGCCCCATGGTCCCGCCCACTGCCACGCCCCTTGTCCCGCAAAATGCCACGCCCCCTGTCCCGCCCACTGCCACGCCCCTTGTCCCGCCTACTGACACGCCCCTTGTCCCGCCCCCTTGTCCCGCCTATTGCCACGCCCCCGTGTCCCGCCCACTGCCACGCCCCCTGGTCCCGCCCACTGCCACGCCCCTTGTCCCGCCCACTGCCACGCCCCATGGTCCCGCCTACTGCCACGCCCTCTTGTCCCGCCTACTGCCACGCCCCCTGGTCCCGCCTACTGCCACGCCCCCTTGTCCCGTCCCTTGTCCCGCCTACTGCCACGCCCCCTTGTCCCGCCCCTTGCGCCGCCTACTGCCACGCCCCCTTGTCCCGCCCACTGCCACGCCCCTTGTCCCGCCTACTGACACGCCCCCTTGTCCCGCCCACTGCCACGCCTCTTGTCCCGCCCACTGACACTCCCCTTGTCCCGCCCCCTTGTCCCGCCTACTGCCACGCCCCTTGTCACGCCTACTGCCACGCCCCCTTGTCCCGCCCACTGCCACGCCCCTTGTCCCGCCCCCTTGTCCCGCCTATTGCCACGCCCCCTTGTCCCGCCCACTGACACGCCCCCTTGTCCCGCCCCCTTGTCCCGCCTATTGCCACGCCCCCTGTCCCGCCTACTGCCACGCCCCTTGTCCCGCCCACTGCCACGCCCCCTGTCCCGCCCACTGACACGCCCCCTTGTCCCGCCCACTGCCACGCCCCTTGTCCCGCCCACTGACACTCCCCTTGTCCCGCCCCCTTGTCCCGCCTATTGCCACGCCCCCTTGTCAAGCCTACTGCCACGCCCCTTGTCCAGCCTACTGACACGCCCCTTGTCCCGCCCCCTTGTCCCGCCTACTGCCACGCCCCTTGTCACGCCTACTGCCACGCCCCTTGTCCCGCCCCCTTGTCCCGCCTATTGCCACGCCCCCTTGTCAAGCCTACTGCCACGCCCCTTGTCCCGCCTACTGACACGCCCCTTGTCCCGCCCCCTTGTCCCGCCTACTGCCACGCCCCTTGTCACGCCCACTGCCACGCCCCTTGTCACGCCCACTGCCACGCCCCTTGTCCCGCCCCCTTGTCCCGCCTATTGCCACGCCCCCTTGTCCCGCCCACTGCCACGCCCCTTGTCCCGCAAACTGCCACGCCCCCTGTCCCGCCCACTGCCACGCCCCTTGTCCCGCCCACTGCCACGCCCCTTGTCCCGCCCACTGCCACGCCCCTTGTCCCGCAAACTGCCACGCCCCCTGTCCCGCCCACTGCCACGCCCCTTGTCCCGCCTACTGACACGCCCCTTGTCCCGCCCCCTTGTCCCGCCTATTGTCACGCCCCCTGGTCCCGCCCACTGCCACGCCCCTTGTCCCGCCTACTGACACTCCCCTTGTCCCGCCCACTGACACTCCCCTTGTCCCGCCCACTGACACTCCCCTAGTCCCGCCCACTGACACTCCCCTTGTCCCGCCCACTGACACTCCCCTTGTCCCGCCCACTGACACTCCCCTAGTCCCGCCCACTGACACTCCCCTTGTCCCACCCACTGACACTCCCCTTGTCCCTCCCACTGACACTCCCCTTGTCCCGCCCATTGCCACGCCCCCTTGTTCCGCCCACTGCCACGCCCCTTGTCCCGCAAACTGCCACGCCCCTTGTCCCGCCCACTGCCACGCCCCTTGTCCCGCCCCCTTGTCCCGCCTACTGCCACGCCCCCTTGTCACGCCTACTGCCACGCCCCTTGTCCCGCCTACTGACACGCCCCTTGTCCCGCCCCCTTGTCCCGCCTATTGCCACGCCCCCGTGTCCCGCCCACTGCCACGCCCCTTGTCCCGCCCCCTTGTCCCGCCTACTGCCACGCCCCCTGGTCCCGCCCACTGCCACGCCCCTTGTCCCGCCTACTGCCACGCCCCCTTGTCCCGCCCCCTTGTCCCGCCTACTGCCACGCCCCCTTGTCGCGCCCCTTGCCCCGCCTACTGCCACGCCCCCTTGTCCCGCCCACTGCCACGCCCCCTTGTCCCGCCCACTGCCACGCCCCTTGTCCCGCAAACTGCCACGCCCCCTGTCCCGCCCACTGCCACGCCCCTTGTCCCGCAAACTGCCACGCCCCCTGTCCCGCCCACTGCCACGCCCCTTGTCCCGCCTACTGACACGCCTATTGCCACGCCCCCGTGTCCCGCCCACTGCCACGCCCCCTGGTCCCGCCTACTGCCACGCCCCTTGTCCCGCCCACTGACACGCCCCTTGTCCCGCCCACTGACACTCCCCTTGTCCCGCCCCCTTGTCCCGCCTATTGCCACGCCCCCTTGTCAAGCCTACTGCCACGCCCCTTGTCCCGCCTACTGACACGCCCCTTGTCCCGCCCCCTTGTCCCGCCTATTGCCACGCCCCCGTGTCCCGCCCACTGCCACGCCCCTTGTCCCGCCCCCTTGTCCCGCCTATTGCCACGCCCCCTGGTCCCGCCCACTGCCACGCCCCTTGTCCCGCCCCCTTGTCCCGCCTACTGCCACGCCCCCTTGTCCCGCCTACTGTCCCGCCCACTGCCACGCCCCTTGTCCCGCAAACTGCCACGCCCCCTGTCCCGCCCACTGCCACGCCCCTTGTCCCGCCTACTGACACGCCCCCTTGTCCCGCCTACTGCCACGCCCCCTTGTCCCGCCCACTGCCACGCCCCCTTGTCCCGCCTACTGCCACGCCCCTTGTCCCGCCTACTGCCACGCCCCCTTGTCCCGCCCACTGCCACGCCCCCTTGTCCCGCCCCTTGCCCCGCCTACTGCCACGCCCCCTTGTCCCGCCTACTGCCACGCCCCCTTGTCCCGCCCACTGCCACGCCCCCTTGTCCCGCCCACTGCCACGCCCCTTGTCCCGCAAACTGCCACGCCCCCTGTCCCGCCCACTGCCACGCCCCTTGTCCCGCAAACTGCCACGCCCCCTGTCCCGCCCACTGCCACGCCCCTTGTCCCGCCTACTGACACGCCTATTGCCACGCCCCCGTGTCCCGCCCACTGCCACGCCCCCTGGTCCCGCCTACTGCCACGCCCCTTGTCCCGCCCACTGACACGCCCCTTGTCCCGCCCACTGACACTCCCCTTGTCCCGCCCCCTTGTCCCGCCTATTGCCACGCCCCCTTGTCAAGCCTACTGCCACGCCCCTTGTCCCGCCTACTGACACGCCCCTTGTCCCGCCCCCTTGTCCCGCCTATTGCCACGCCCCCGTGTCCCGCCCACTGCCACGCCCCCTTGTCCCGCCCCTTGCCCCGCCTACTGCCACGCCCCCTTGTCCCGCCTACTGCCACGCTCCCTTGTCCCGCCCACTGACACGCCCCCTTGTCCCGCCTACTGCCACGCCCCCTTGTCCCGCCCACTGCCACGCCCCCTTGTCCCGCCTACTGCCACGCCCCCTTGTCCCGCCTACTGCCACGCCCCTTGTCCCGCCTACTACCACGCCCCCTTGTCCCGCCCCCTTGTCCCACCCACTGCCATTGCCAGCTTCCCCAGCAACACCAGCAGCCCCAGCAGCAGCAGCCCCAGCAGCCCCAGCATTGAAAAAGCTTTTATATATATTTATACATATATATAAAATCTTTGATTATCAAAAGACATGACATGACATGAGCTGAGCTGAGCTAAAGAAGGGGGACACGCTGCCTGCGGGAACCTAGCCCACCTTGTTTGGGTGCCTAAATAAAACACACCCCTGGGTGAAGTGGCCTTGTTGCCAAGATGCGTACAGTTGTGTTTTTCCAGGGTGCACTATGGTAGGGTCCCACTGTGTGGCTCCTGCTGCCTGCCACAAGGTAAGCCTGCAGCACCCCACCACACACACACACACACACACACACACAATCCAGAGGGGAGCCCTGTGGAATAGCTGGCTGGCTGGCTGGCTGCATTCCACAGGGGCCCGCCTCAAGCATTGCCAGCTTCCCCAGCAGCAGCTCCAGCAGCCCCAGCAGCCCCAGCAGCCCAGCATTCAAAAAGACTTTATATATACTGATATATATATATATAAAGTCTTTGATTATCAAAAGACATGACATGACATGACATGAGCATGAGCTGAGCTGAGCTAAAGAAGGGGGACACGCTGCCTGCGGGAACCTAGCCCAACTTGTTACCCCGCCCACTGACACTCCCCTTGTCCCGCCCACTGACACTCCCCTTGTCCCGCCCACTGACACTCCCCTTGTCACGCCCACTGACACTCCCCTAGTCCCACCCACTGACACTCCCCTTGTCCCGCCCACTGACACTCCCCTTGTCCCGCCCACTGACACTCCCCTTGTCCCGCCCACTGACACTCCCCTTGTCCCGCCCACTGACACTCCCCTTGTCCCGCCCACTGACACTCCCCTAGTCCCACCCACTGACACTCCCCTTGTCCCACCCACTGACACTCCCCTTGTCCCGCCCACTGACACTCCCCTTGTCCCGCCCACTGACACTCCCCTAGACCCGCCCACTGACACTCCCCTTGTCCCGCCCACTGACACTCCCCTTGTCCCGCCCACTGACACTCCCCTTGCCCCGCCCACTGACACTCCCCTTGTCCCGCACACTGACACTCCCCTTGTCCCACCCACTGACACTCCCCTTGTTACCCCGCCCACTGACACTCCCCTTGTCCCACCCACTGACACTCCCCTTGCCCCGCCCACTGACACTCCCCTTGTCCCGCCCACTGACACTCCCCTTGTCCCGCCCACTGACACTCCCCTTGTCCCACCCACTGACACTCCCCTTGTCCCGCCCACTGACACTCCCCTTGTCCCACCCACTGACACTCCCCTTGTCCCGCCCACTGACACTCCCCTTGTCCCTCCCACTGACACTCCCCTTGTCCCGCCCACTGACACTCCCCTTGTCCCGCCCACTGACACTCCCCTTGTCCCGCCCATTGCCACGCCCCCTTGTTCCGCCCACTGCCACGCCCCTTGTCCCGCCCACTGACACTCCCCTTGTCCCGCCCATTGCCACGCCCCCTTGTTCCGCCCACTGCCACGCCCCTTGTCCCGCAAACTGCCACGCCCCCTGTCCCGCCCACTGCCACGCCCCTTGTCCCGCCCACTGACACTCCCCTTGTCCCGCCCATTGCCACGCCCCCTTGTTCCGCCCACTGCCACGCCCCTTGTCCCGCCCACTGACACTCCCCTTGTCCCGCCCATTGCCACGCCCCCTTGTTCCGCCCACTGCCACGCCCCTTGTCCCGCAAACTGCCACGCCCCCTGTCCCGCCCACTGCCACGCCCCTTGTCCCGCCTACTGACACGCCCCTTGTCCCGCCCCCTTGTCCCGCCTATTGCCACGCCCCCGTGTCCCGCCCACTGCCACGCCCCCTGGTCCCGCCCACTGCCACGCCCCATGGTCCCGCCCACTGCCACGCCCCTTGTCCCGCAAAATGCCACGCCCCCTGTCCCGCCCACTGCCACGCCCCTTGTCCCGCCTACTGACACGCCCCTTGTCCCGCCCCCTTGTCCCGCCTATTGCCACGCCCCCGTGTCCCGCCCACTGCCACGCCCCCTGGTCCCGCCCACTGCCACGCCCCTTGTCCCGCCCACTGCCACGCCCCATGGTCCCGCCTACTGCCACGCCCTCTTGTCCCGCCTACTGCCACGCCCCCTGGTCCCGCCTACTGCCACGCCCCCTTGTCCCGTCCCTTGTCCCGCCTACTGCCACGCCCCCTTGTCCCGCCCCTTGCGCCGCCTACTGCCACGCCCCCTTGTCCCGCCCACTGCCACGCCCCTTGTCCCGCCCACTGCCACGCCTCTTGTCCCGCCCACTGACACTCCCCTTGTCCCGCCCCCTTGTCCCGCCTACTGCCACGCCCCTTGTCACGCCTACTGCCACGCCCCCTTGTCCCGCCCACTGCCACGCCCCTTGTCCCGCCCCCTTGTCCCGCCTATTGCCACGCCCCCTTGTCCCGCCCACTGACACGCCCCCTTGTCCCGCCCCCTTGTCCCGCCTATTGCCACGCCCCCTGTCCCGCCTACTGCCACGCCCCTTGTCCCGCCCACTGCCACGCCCCCTGTCCCGCCCACTGACACGCCCCCTTGTCCCGCCCACTGCCACGCCCCTTGTCCCGCCCACTGACACTCCCCTTGTCCCGCCCCCTTGTCCCGCCTATTGCCACGCCCCCTTGTCAAGCCTACTGCCACGCCCCTTGTCCAGCCTACTGACACGCCCCTTGTCCCGCCCCCTTGTCCCGCCTACTGCCACGCCCCTTGTCACGCCTACTGCCACGCCCCTTGTCCCGCCCCCTTGTCCCGCCTATTGCCACGCCCCCTTGTCAAGCCTACTGCCACGCCCCTTGTCCCGCCTACTGACACGCCCCTTGTCCCGCCCCCTTGTCCCGCCTACTGCCACGCCCCTTGTCACGCCCACTGCCACGCCCCTTGTCACGCCCACTGCCACGCCCCTTGTCCCGCCCCCTTGTCCCGCCTATTGCCACGCCCCCTTGTCCCGCCCACTGCCACGCCCCTTGTCCCGCAAACTGCCACGCCCCCTGTCCCGCCCACTGCCACGCCCCTTGTCCCGCCCACTGCCACGCCCCTTGTCCCGCCCACTGCCACGCCCCTTGTCCCGCAAACTGCCACGCCCCCTGTCCCGCCCACTGCCACGCCCCTTGTCCCGCCTACTGACACGCCCCTTGTCCCGCCCCCTTGTCCCGCCTATTGCCACGCCCCCTGGTCCCGCCCACTGCCACGCCCCTTGTCCCGCCTACTGACACTCCCCTTGTCCCGCCCACTGACACTCCCCTTGTCCCGCCCACTGACACTCCCCTTGTCCCGCCCACTGACACTCCCCTTGTCCCGCCCACTGACACTCCCCTAGTCCCGCCCACTGACACTCCCCTTGTCCCACCCACTGACACTCCCCTTGTCCCGCCCACTGACACTCCCCTTGTCCCGCCCATTGCCACGCCCCCTTGTTCCGCCCACTGCCACGCCCCTTGTCCCGCAAACTGCCACGCCCCTTGTCCCGCCCACTGCCACGCCCCTTGTCCCGCCCCCTTGTTCCGCCCACTGCCACGCCCCTTGTCCCGCAAACTGCCACGCCCCTTGTCCCGCCCACTGACACTCCCCTTGTCCCGCCCACTGACACTCCCCTTGTCCCGCCCACTGACACTCCCCTAGTCCCTCCCACTGACACTCCCCTTGTCCCGCCCACTGACACTCCCCTTGTCCCGCCCACTGACACTCCCCTTGTCCCGCCCACTGACACTCCCCTTGCCCCGCCCACTGACACTCCCCTTGTCCCGCACACTGACACTCCCCTTGTCCCACCCACTGACACTCCCCTTGTTACCCCGCCCACTGACACTCCCCTTGTCCCACCCACTGACACTCCCCTTGTCCCGCCCACTGACACTCCCCTTGTCCCGCCCACTGACACTCCCCTTGTCCCGCCCACTGACACTCCCCTTGTCCCACCCACTGACACTCCCCTTGTCCCGCCCACTGACACTCCCCTTGTCCCTCCCACTGACACTCCCCTTGTCCCGCCCACTGACACTCCCCTTGTCCCGCCCACTGCCACGCCCCTTGTCCCGCCCACTGACACTCCCCTTGTCCCGCCCATTGCCACGCCCCCTTGTTCCGCCCACTGCCACGCCCCTTGTCCCGCAAACTGCCACGCCCCCTGTCCCGCCCACTGCCACGCCCCTTGTCCCGCCCACTGACACTCCCCTTGTCCCGCCCATTGCCACGCCCCCTTGTTCCGCCCACTGCCACGCCTCTTGTCCCGCCCACTGACACTCCCCTTGTCCCGCCCATTGCCACGCCCCCTTGTTCCGCCCACTGCCACGCCCCTTGTCCCGCAAACTGCCACGCCCCCTGTCCCGCCCACTGCCACGCCCCTTGTCCCGCCTACTGACACGCCCCTTGTCCCGCCCCCTTGTCCCGCCTATTGCCACGCCCCCGTGTCCCGCCCACTGCCACGCCCCCTGGTCCCGCCCACTGCCACGCCCCATGGTCCCGCCCACTGCCACGCCCCTTGTCCCGCAAAATGCCACGCCCCCTGTCCCGCCCACTGCCACGCCCCTTGTCCCGCCTACTGACACGCCCCTTGTCCCGCCCCCTTGTCCCGCCTATTGCCACGCCCCCGTGTCCCGCCCACTGCCACGCCCCCTGGTCCCGCCCACTGCCACGCCCCTTGTCCCGCCCACTGCCACGCCCCATGGTCCCGCCTACTGCCACGCCCTCTTGTCCCGCCTACTGCCACGCCCCCTGGTCCCGCCTACTGCCACGCCCCCTTGTCCCGTCCCTTGTCCCGCCTACTGCCACGCCCCCTTGTCCCGCCCCTTGCGCCGCCTACTGCCACGCCCCCTTGTCCCGCCCACTGCCACGCCCCTTGTCCCGCCTACTGACACGCCCCCTTGTCCCGCCCACTGCCACGCCTCTTGTCCCGCCCACTGACACTCCCCTTGTCCCGCCCCCTTGTCCCGCCTACTGCCACGCCCCTTGTCACGCCTACTGCCACGCCCCCTTGTCCCGCCCCCTTGTCCCGCCTATTGCCACGCCCCCTGTCCCGCCTACTGCCACGCCCCTTGTCCCGCCCACTGCCACGCCCCCTGTCCCGCCCACTGACACGCCCCCTTGTCCCGCCCACTGCCACGCCCCTTGTCCCGCCCACTGACACTCCCCTTGTCCCGCCCCCTTGTCCCGCCTATTGCCACGCCCCCTTGTCAAGCCTACTGCCACGCCCCTTGTCCAGCCTACTGACACGCCCCTTGTCCCGCCCCCTTGTCCCGCCTACTGCCACGCCCCTTGTCACGCCTACTGCCACGCCCCTTGTCCCGCCCCCTTGTCCCGCCTATTGCCACGCCCCCTTGTCAAGCCTACTGCCACGCCCCTTGTCCCGCCTACTGACACGCCCCTTGTCCCGCCCCCTTGTCCCGCCTACTGCCACGCCCCTTGTCACGCCCACTGCCACGCCCCTTGTCACGCCCACTGCCACGCCCCTTGTCCCGCCCCCTTGTCCCGCCTATTGCCACGCCCCCTTGTCCCGCCCACTGCCACGCCCCTTGTCCCGCAAACTGCCACGCCCCCTGTCCCGCCCACTGCCACGCCCCTTGTCCCGCCCACTGCCACGCCCCTTGTCCCGCCCACTGCCACGCCCCTTGTCCCGCAAACTGCCACGCCCCCTGTCCCGCCCACTGCCACGCCCCTTGTCCCGCCTACTGACACGCCCCTTGTCCCGCCCCCTTGTCCCGCCTATTGCCACGCCCCCTGGTCCCGCCCACTGCCACGCCCCTTGTCCCGCCTACTGACACTCCCCTTGTCCCGCCCACTGACACTCCCCTTGTCCCGCCCACTGACACTCCCCTAGTCCCGCCCACTGACACTCCCCTTGTCCCGCCCACTGACACTCCCCTTGTCCCGCCCACTGACACTCCCCTAGTCCCGCCCACTGACACTCCCCTTGTCCCACCCACTGACACTCCCCTTGTCCCTCCCACTGACACTCCCCTTGTCCCGCCCATTGCCACGCCCCCTTGTTCCGCCCACTGCCACGCCCCTTGTCCCGCAAACTGCCACGCCCCTTGTCCCGCCCACTGCCACGCCCCTTGTCCCGCCCCCTTGTCCCGCCTACTGCCACGCCCCCTTGTCACGCCTACTGCCACGCCCCTTGTCCCGCCTACTGACACGCCCCTTGTCCCGCCCCCTTGTCCCGCCTATTGCCACGCCCCCGTGTCCCGCCCACTGCCACGCCCCTTGTCCCGCCCCCTTGTCCCGCCTACTGCCACGCCCCCTGGTCCCGCCCACTGCCACGCCCCTTGTCCCGCCTACTGCCACGCCCCCTTGTCCCGCCCCCTTGTCCCGCCTACTGCCACGCCCCCTTGTCGCGCCCCTTGCCCCGCCTACTGCCACGCCCCCTTGCCCCGCCTACTGCCACGCCCCCTTGTCCCGCCCACTGCCACGCCCCCTTGTCCCGCCCACTGCCACGCCCCTTGTCCCGCAAACTGCCACGCCCCCTGTCCCGCCCACTGCCACGCCCCTTGTCCCGCAAACTGCCACGCCCCCTGTCCCGCCCACTGCCACGCCCCTTGTCCCGCCTACTGACACGCCTATTGCCACGCCCCCGTGTCCCGCCCACTGCCACGCCCCCTGGTCCCGCCTACTGCCACGCCCCTTGTCCCGCCCACTGACACGCCCCTTGTCCCGCCCACTGACACTCCCCTTGTCCCGCCCCCTTGTCCCGCCCACTGACACGCCCCCTTGTCCCGCCTACTGCCACGCCCCCTTGTCCCGCCCACTGCCACGCCCCCTTGTCCCGCCTACTGCCACGCCCCCTTGTCCCGCCTACTGCCACGCCCCTTGTCCCGCCTACTACCACGCCCCCTTGTCCCGCCCCCTTGTCCCACCCACTGCCATTGCCAGCTTCCCCAGCAACACCAGCAGCCCCAGCAGCAGCAGCCCCAGCAGCCCCAGCATTGAAAAAGCTTTTATATATATTTATACATATATATAAAATCTTTGATTATCAAAAGACATGACATGACATGAGCTGAGCTGAGCTAAAGAAGGGGGACACGCTGCCTGCGGGAACCTAGCCCACCTTGTTTGGGTGCCTAAATAAAACACACCCCTGGGTGAAGTGGCCTTGTTGCCAAGATGCGTACAGTTGTGTTTTTCCAGGGTGCACTATGGTAGGGTCCCACTGTGTGGCTCCTGCTGCCTGCCACAAGGTAAGCCTGCAGCACCCCACCACACACACACACACACACACACACACAATCCAGAGGGGAGCCCTGTGGAATAGCTGGCTGGCTGGCTGGCTGCATTCCACAGGGGCCCGCCTCAAGCATTGCCAGCTTCCCCAGCAGCAGCTCCAGCAGCC
Organism: Pristiophorus japonicus; assembly: GCF_044704955.1. NCBI lineage: Eukaryota > Metazoa > Chordata > Chondrichthyes > Pristiophoridae > Pristiophorus > Pristiophorus japonicus. The sequence goes on from NW_027251115.1 coordinate 33,776, forward strand.
CCAGCAGCCCCAGCAGCCCAGCATTCAAAAAGACTTTATATATACTGATATATATATATATAAAGTCTTTGATTATCAAAAGACATGACATGACATGACATGAGCATGAGCTGAGCTGAGCTAAAGAAGGGGGACACGCTGCCTGCGGGAACCTAGCCCAACTTGTTACCCCGCCCACTGACACTCCCCTTGTCCCGCCCACTGACACTCCCCTTGTCCCGCCCACTGACACTCCCCTTGTCACGCCCACTGACACTCCCCTAGTCCCACCCACTGCCACGCCCCTTGTCACGCCTACTGCCACGCCCCCTTGTCCCGCCCACTGCCACGCCCCTTGTCCCGCCCCCTTGTCCCGCCTATTGCCACGCCCCCTTGTCCCGCCCACTGACACGCCCCCTTGTCCCGCCCCCTTGTCCCGCCTATTGCCACGCCCCCTGTCCCGCCTACTGCCACGCCCCTTGTCCCGCCCACTGCCACGCCCCCTGTCCCGCCCACTGACACGCCCCCTTGTCCCGCCCACTGCCACGCCCCTTGTCCCGCCCACTGACACTCCCCTTGTCCCGCCCCCTTGTCCCGCCTATTGCCACGCCCCCTTGTCAAGCCTACTGCCACGCCCCTTGTCCAGCCTACTGACACGCCCCTTGTCCCGCCCCCTTGTCCCGCCTACTGCCACGCCCCTTGTCACGCCTACTGCCACGCCCCTTGTCCCGCCCCCTTGTCCCGCCTATTGCCACGCCCCCTTGTCAAGCCTACTGCCACGCCCCTTGTCCCGCCTACTGACACGCCCCTTGTCCCGCCCCCTTGTCCCGCCTACTGCCACGCCCCTTGTCACGCCCACTGCCACGCCCCTTGTCACGCCCACTGCCACGCCCCTTGTCCCGCCCCCTTGTCCCGCCTATTGCCACGCCCCCTTGTCCCGCCCACTGCCACGCCCCTTGTCCCGCAAACTGCCACGCCCCCTGTCCCGCCCACTGCCACGCCCCTTGTCCCGCCCACTGCCACGCCCCTTGTCCCGCCCACTGCCACGCCCCTTGTCCCGCAAACTGCCACGCCCCCTGTCCCGCCCACTGCCACGCCCCTTGTCCCGCCTACTGACACGCCCCTTGTCCCGCCCCCTTGTCCCGCCTATTGCCACGCCCCCTGGTCCCGCCCACTGCCACGCCCCTTGTCCCGCCTACTGACACTCCCCTTGTCCCGCCCACTGACACTCCCCTTGTCCCGCCCACTGACACTCCCCTAGTCCCGCCCACTGACACTCCCCTTGTCCCGCCCACTGACACTCCCCTTGTCCCGCCCACTGACACTCCCCTAGTCCCGCCCACTGACACTCCCCTTGTCCCACCCACTGACACTCCCCTTGTCCCTCCCACTGACACTCCCCTTGTCCCGCCCATTGCCACGCCCCCTTGTTCCGCCCACTGCCACGCCCCTTGTCCCGCAAACTGCCACGCCCCTTGTCCCGCCCACTGCCACGCCCCTTGTCCCGCCCCCTTGTCCCGCCTACTGCCACGCCCCCTTGTCACGCCTACTGCCACGCCCCTTGTCCCGCCTACTGACACGCCCCTTGTCCCGCCCCCTTGTCCCGCCTATTGCCACGCCCCCGTGTCCCGCCCACTGCCACGCCCCTTGTCCCGCCCCCTTGTCCCGCCTACTGCCACGCCCCCTGGTCCCGCCCACTGCCACGCCCCTTGTCCCGCCTACTGCCACGCCCCCTTGTCCCGCCCCCTTGTCCCGCCTACTGCCACGCCCCCTTGTCGCGCCCCTTGCCCCGCCTACTGCCACGCCCCCTTGCCCCGCCTACTGCCACGCCCCCTTGTCCCGCCCACTGCCACGCCCCCTTGTCCCGCCCACTGCCACGCCCCTTGTCCCGCAAACTGCCACGCCCCCTGTCCCGCCCACTGCCACGCCCCTTGTCCCGCAAACTGCCACGCCCCCTGTCCCGCCCACTGCCACGCCCCTTGTCCCGCCTACTGACACGCCTATTGCCACGCCCCCGTGTCCCGCCCACTGCCACGCCCCCTGGTCCCGCCTACTGCCACGCCCCTTGTCCCGCCCACTGACACGCCCCTTGTCCCGCCCACTGACACTCCCCTTGTCCCGCCCCCTTGTCCCGCCCACTGACACGCCCCCTTGTCCCGCCTACTGCCACGCCCCCTTGTCCCGCCCACTGCCACGCCCCCTTGTCCCGCCTACTGCCACGCCCCCTTGTCCCGCCTACTGCCACGCCCCTTGTCCCGCCTACTACCACGCCCCCTTGTCCCGCCCCCTTGTCCCACCCACTGCCATTGCCAGCTTCCCCAGCAACACCAGCAGCCCCAGCAGCAGCAGCCCCAGCAGCCCCAGCATTGAAAAAGCTTTTATATATATTTATACATATATATAAAATCTTTGATTATCAAAAGACATGACATGACATGAGCTGAGCTGAGCTAAAGAAGGGGGACACGCTGCCTGCGGGAACCTAGCCCACCTTGTTTGGGTGCCTAAATAAAACACACCCCTGGGTGAAGTGGCCTTGTTGCCAAGATGCGTACAGTTGTGTTTTTCCAGGGTGCACTATGGTAGGGTCCCACTGTGTGGCTCCTGCTGCCTGCCACAAGGTAAGCCTGCAGCACCCCACCACACACACACACACACACACACACACAATCCAGAGGGGAGCCCTGTGGAATAGCTGGCTGGCTGGCTGGCTGCATTCCACAGGGGCCCGCCTCAAGCATTGCCAGCTTCCCCAGCAGCAGCTCCAGCAGCCCCAGCAGCCCCAGCAGCCCAGCATTCAAAAAGACTTTATATATACTGATATATATATATATAAAGTCTTTGATTATCAAAAGACATGACATGACATGACATGAGCATGAGCTGAGCTGAGCTAAAGAAGGGGGACACGCTGCCTGCGGGAACCTAGCCCAACTTGTTACCCCGCCCACTGACACTCCCCTTGTCCCGCCCACTGACACTCCCCTTGTCCCGCCCACTGACACTCCCCTTGTCACGCCCACTGACACTCCCCTAGTCCCACCCACTGACACTCCCCTTGTCCCGCCCACTGACACTCCCCTTGTCCCGCCCACTGACACTCCCCTTGTCCCGCCCACTGACACTCCCCTTGTCCCGCCCACTGACACTCCCCTTGTCCCGCCCACTGACACTCCCCTAGTCCCACCCACTGACACTCCCCTTGTCCCACCCACTGACACTCCCCTTGTCCCGCCCACTGACACTCCCCTTGTCCCGCCCACTGACACTCCCCTAGACCCGCCCACTGACACTCCCCTTGTCCCGCCCACTGACACTCCCCTTGTCCCGCCCACTGACACTCCCCTTGCCCCGCCCACTGACACTCCCCTTGTCCCGCACACTGACACTCCCCTTGTCCCACCCACTGACACTCCCCTTGTTACCCCGCCCACTGACACTCCCCTTGTCCCACCCACTGACACTCCCCTTGCCCCGCCCACTGACACTCCCCTTGTCCCGCCCACTGACACTCCCCTTGTCCCGCCCACTGACACTCCCCTTGTCCCACCCACTGACACTCCCCTTGTCCCGCCCACTGACACTCCCCTTGTCCCGCCCACTGACACTCCCCTTGTCCCGCCCACTGACACTCCCCTAGTCCCACCCACTGACACTCCCCTTGTCCCACCCACTGACACTCCCCTTGTCCCGCCCACTGACACTCCCCTTGTCCCGCCCACTGACACTCCCCTAGTCCCGCCCACTGACACTCCCCTTGTCCCGCCCACTGACACTCCCCTTGTCCCGCCCACTGACACTCCCCTTGCCCCGCCCACTGACACTCCCCTTGTCCCGCACACTGACACTCCCCTTGTCCCACCCACTGACACTCCCCTTGTTACCCCGCCCACTGACACTCCCCTTGTCCCACCCACTGACACTCCCCTTGTCCCGCCCACTGACACTCCCCTTGCCCCGCCCACTGACACTCCCCTGGTCCCGCCCACTGACACTCCCCTTGTCCCACCCACTGACACTCCCCTTGTCCCGCCCACTGACACTCCCCTTGTCCCACCCACTGACACTCCCCTTGTCCCGCCCACTGACACTCCCCTTGTCCCTCCCACTGACACTCCCCTTGTCCCGCCCACTGACACTCCCCTTGTCCCGCCCACTGACACTCCCCTTGTCCCGCCCATTGCCACGCCCCCTTGTTCCGCCCACTGCCACGCCCCTTGTCCCGCCCACTGACACTCCCCTTGTCCCGCCCATTGCCACGCCCCCTTGTTCCGCCCACTGCCACGCCCCTTGTCCCGCAAACTGCCACGCCCCCTGTCCCGCCCACTGCCACGCCCCTTGTCCCGCCCACTGACACTCCCCTTGTCCCGCCCATTGCCACGCCCCCTTGTTCCGCCCACTGCCACGCCTCTTGTCCCGCCCACTGACACTCCCCTTGTCCCGCCCATTGCCACGCCCCCTTGTTCCGCCCACTGCCACGCCCCTTGTCCCGCAAACTGCCACGCCCCCTGTCCCGCCCACTGCCACGCCCCTTGTCCCGCCTACTGACACGCCCCTTGTCCCGCCCCCTTGTCCCGCCTATTGCCACGCCCCCGTGTCCCGCCCACTGCCACGCCCCCTGGTCCCGCCCACTGCCACGCCCCATGGTCCCGCCCACTGCCACGCCCCTTGTCCCGCAAAATGCCACGCCCCCTGTCCCGCCCACTGCCACGCCCCTTGTCCCGCCTACTGACACGCCCCTTGTCCCGCCCCCTTGTCCCGCCTATTGCCACGCCCCCGTGTCCCGCCCACTGCCACGCCCCCTGGTCCCGCCCACTGCCACGCCCCTTGTCCCGCCCACTGCCACGCCCCATGGTCCCGCCTACTGCCACGCCCTCTTGTCCCGCCTACTGCCACGCCCCCTGGTCCCGCCTACTGCCACGCCCCCTTGTCCCGTCCCTTGTCCCGCCTACTGCCACGCCCCCTTGTCCCGCCCCTTGCGCCGCCTACTGCCACGCCCCCTTGTCCCGCCCACTGCCACGCCCCTTGTCCCGCCTACTGACACGCCCCCTTGTCCCGCCCACTGCCACGCCTCTTGTCCCGCCCACTGACACTCCCCTTGTCCCGCCCCCTTGTCCCGCCTACTGCCACGCCCCTTGTCACGCCTACTGCCACGCCCCCTTGTCCCGCCCACTGCCACGCCCCTTGTCCCGCCCCCTTGTCCCGCCTATTGCCACGCCCCCTTGTCCCGCCCACTGACACGCCCCCTTGTCCCGCCCCCTTGTCCCGCCTATTGCCACGCCCCCTGTCCCGCCTACTGCCACGCCCCTTGTCCCGCCCACTGCCACGCCCCCTGTCCCGCCCACTGACACGCCCCCTTGTCCCGCCCACTGCCACGCCCCTTGTCCCGCCCACTGACACTCCCCTTGTCCCGCCCCCTTGTCCCGCCTATTGCCACGCCCCCTTGTCAAGCCTACTGCCACGCCCCTTGTCCAGCCTACTGACACGCCCCTTGTCCCGCCCCCTTGTCCCGCCTACTGCCACGCCCCTTGTCACGCCTACTGCCACGCCCCTTGTCCCGCCCCCTTGTCCCGCCTATTGCCACGCCCCCTTGTCAAGCCTACTGCCACGCCCCTTGTCCCGCCTACTGACACGCCCCTTGTCCCGCCCCCTTGTCCCGCCTACTGCCACGCCCCTTGTCACGCCCACTGCCACGCCCCTTGTCACGCCCACTGCCACGCCCCTTGTCCCGCCCCCTTGTCCCGCCTATTGCCACGCCCCCTTGTCCCGCCCACTGCCACGCCCCTTGTCCCGCAAACTGCCACGCCCCCTGTCCCGCCCACTGCCACGCCCCTTGTCCCGCCCACTGCCACGCCCCTTGTCCCGCCCACTGCCACGCCCCTTGTCCCGCAAACTGCCACGCCCCCTGTCCCGCCCACTGCCACGCCCCTTGTCCCGCCTACTGACACGCCCCTTGTCCCGCCCCCTTGTCCCGCCTATTGTCACGCCCCCTGGTCCCGCCCACTGCCACGCCCCTTGTCCCGCCTACTGACACTCCCCTTGTCCCGCCCACTGACACTCCCCTTGTCCCGCCCACTGACACTCCCCTAGTCCCGCCCACTGACACTCCCCTTGTCCCGCCCACTGACACTCCCCTTGTCCCGCCCACTGACACTCCCCTAGTCCCGCCCACTGACACTCCCCTTGTCCCACCCACTGACACTCCCCTTGTCCCTCCCACTGACACTCCCCTTGTCCCGCCCATTGCCACGCCCCCTTGTTCCGCCCACTGCCACGCCCCTTGTCCCGCAAACTGCCACGCCCCTTGTCCCGCCCACTGCCACGCCCCTTGTCCCGCCCCCTTGTCCCGCCTACTGCCACGCCCCCTTGTCACGCCTACTGCCACGCCCCTTGTCCCGCCTACTGACACGCCCCTTGTCCCGCCCCCTTGTCCCGCCTATTGCCACGCCCCCGTGTCCCGCCCACTGCCACGCCCCTTGTCCCGCCCCCTTGTCCCGCCTACTGCCACGCCCCCTGGTCCCGCCCACTGCCACGCCCCTTGTCCCGCCTACTGCCACGCCCCCTTGTCCCGCCCCCTTGTCCCGCCTACTGCCACGCCCCCTTGTCGCGCCCCTTGCCCCGCCTACTGCCACGCCCCCTTGTCCCGCCCACTGCCACGCCCCCTTGTCCCGCCCACTGCCACGCCCCTTGTCCCGCAAACTGCCACGCCCCCTGTCCCGCCCACTGCCACGCCCCTTGTCCCGCAAACTGCCACGCCCCCTGTCCCGCCCACTGCCACGCCCCTTGTCCCGCCTACTGACACGCCTATTGCCACGCCCCCGTGTCCCGCCCACTGCCACGCCCCCTGGTCCCGCCTACTGCCACGCCCCTTGTCCCGCCCACTGACACGCCCCTTGTCCCGCCCACTGACACTCCCCTTGTCCCGCCCCCTTGTCCCGCCTATTGCCACGCCCCCTTGTCAAGCCTACTGCCACGCCCCTTGTCCCGCCTACTGACACGCCCCTTGTCCCGCCCCCTTGTCCCGCCTATTGCCACGCCCCCGTGTCCCGCCCACTGCCACGCCCCTTGTCCCGCCCCCTTGTCCCGCCTATTGCCACGCCCCCTGGTCCCGCCCACTGCCACGCCCCTTGTCCCGCCCCCTTGTCCCGCCTACTGCCACGCCCCCTTGTCCCGCCTACTGTCCCGCCCACTGCCACGCCCCTTGTCCCGCAAACTGCCACGCCCCCTGTCCCGCCCACTGCCACGCCCCTTGTCCCGCCTACTGACACGCCCCCTTGTCCCGCCTACTGCCACGCCCCCTTGTCCCGCCCACTGCCACGCCCCCTTGTCCCGCCTACTGCCACGCCCCTTGTCCCGCCTACTGCCACGCCCCCTTGTCCCGCCCACTGCCACGCCCCCTTGTCCCGCCCCTTGCCCCGCCTACTGCCACGCCCCCTTGTCCCGCCTACTGCCACGCCCCCTTGTCCCGCCCACTGCCACGCCCCCTTGTCCCGCCCACTGCCACGCCCCTTGTCCCGCAAACTGCCACGCCCCCTGTCCCGCCCACTGCCACGCCCCTTGTCCCGCAAACTGCCACGCCCCCTGTCCCGCCCACTGCCACGCCCCTTGTCCCGCCTACTGACACGCCTATTGCCACGCCCCCGTGTCCCGCCCACTGCCACGCCCCCTGGTCCCGCCTACTGCCACGCCCCTTGTCCCGCCCACTGACACGCCCCTTGTCCCGCCCACTGACACTCCCCTTGTCCCGCCCCCTTGTCCCGCCTATTGCCACGCCCCCTTGTCAAGCCTACTGCCACGCCCCTTGTCCCGCCTACTGACACGCCCCTTGTCCCGCCCCCTTGTCCCGCCTATTGCCACGCCCCCGTGTCCCGCCCACTGCCACGCCCCCTTGTCCCGCCCCTTGCCCCGCCTACTGCCACGCCCCCTTGTCCCGCCTACTGCCACGCTCCCTTGTCCCGCCCACTGACACGCCCCCTTGTCCCGCCTACTGCCACGCCCCCTTGTCCCGCCCACTGCCACGCCCCCTTGTCCCGCCTACTGCCACGCCCCCTTGTCCCGCCTACTGCCACGCCCCTTGTCCCGCCTACTACCACGCCCCCTTGTCCCGCCCCCTTGTCCCACCCACTGCCATTGCCAGCTTCCCCAGCAACACCAGCAGCCCCAGCAGCAGCAGCCCCAGCAGCCCCAGCATTGAAAAAGCTTTTATATATATTTATACATATATATAAAATCTTTGATTATCAAAAGACATGACATGACATGAGCATGAGCTGAGCTGAGCTAAAGAAGGGGGACACGCTGCCTGCGGGAACCTAGCCCACCTTGTTTGGGTGCCTAAATAAAACACACCCCTGGGTGAAGTGGCCTTGTTGCCAAGATGCGTACAGTTGTGTTTTTCCAGGGTGCACTATGGTAGGGTCCCACTGTGTGGCTCCTGCTGCCTGCCACAAGGTAAGCCTGCAGCACCCCACCACACACACACACACACACAATCCAGAGGGGAGCCCTGTGGAATAGCTGGCTGGCTGGCTGGCTGCATTCCACAGGGGCCCGCCTCAAGCATTGCCAGCTTCCCCAGCAGCAGCTCCAGCAGCCCCAGCAGCCCCAGCAGCCCAGCATTCAAAAATACTTTATATATACTGATATATATATATATAAAGTCTTTGATTATCAAAAGACATGACATGACATGACATGAGCATGAGCTGAGCTGAGCTAAAGAAGGGGGACACGCTGCCTGCGGGAACCTAGCCCAACTTGTTACCCCGCCCACTGACACTCCCCTTGTCCCGCCCACTGACACTCCCCTTGTCCCGCCCACTGACACTCCCCTTGTCACGCCCACTGACACTCCCCTAGTCCCACCCACTGACACTCCCCTTGTCCCGCCCACTGACACTCCCCTTGTCCCGCCCACTGACACTCCCCTTGTCCCGCCCACTGACACTCCCCTTGTCCCGCCCACTGACACTCCCCTTGTCCCGCCCACTGACACTCCCCTAGTCCCACCCACTGACACTCCCCTTGTCCCACCCACTGACACTCCCCTTGTCCCGCCCACTGACACTCCCCTTGTCCCGCCCACTGACACTCCCCTAGACCCGCCCACTGACACTCCCCTTGTCCCGCCCACTGACACTCCCCTTGTCCCGCCCACTGACACTCCCCTTGCCCCGCCCACTGACACTCCCCTTGTCCCGCACACTGACACTCCCCTTGTCCCACCCACTGACACTCCCCTTGTTACCCCGCCCACTGACACTCCCCTTGTCCCACCCACTGACACTCCCCTTGCCCCGCCCACTGACACTCCCCTTGTCCCGCCCACTGACACTCCCCTTGTCCCGCCCACTGACACTCCCCTTGTCCCACCCACTGACACTCCCCTTGTCCCGCCCACTGACACTCCCCTTGTCCCACCCACTGACACTCCCCTTGTCCCGCCCACTGACACTCCCCTTGTCCCTCCCACTGACACTCCCCTTGTCCCGCCCACTGACACTCCCCTTGTCCCGCCCACTGACACTCCCCTTGTCCCGCCCATTGCCACGCCCCCTTGTTCCGCCCACTGCCACGCCCCTTGTCCCGCCCACTGACACTCCCCTTGTCCCGCCTATTGCCACGCCCCCTTGTCAAGCCTACTGCCACGCCCCTTGTCCAGCCTACTGACACGCCCCTTGTCCCGCCCCCTTGTCCCGCCTACTGCCACGCCCCTTGTCACGCCTACTGCCACGCCCCTTGTCCCGCCCCCTTGTCCCGCCTATTGCCACGCCCCCTTGTCAAGCCTACTGCCACGCCCCTTGTCCCGCCTACTGACACGCCCCTTGTCCCGCCCCCTTGTCCCGCCTACTGCCACGCCCCTTGTCACGCCCACTGCCACGCCCCTTGTCACGCCCACTGCCACGCCCCTTGTCCCGCCCCCTTGTCCCGCCTATTGCCACGCCCCCTTGTCCCGCCCACTGCCACGCCCCTTGTCCCGCAAACTGCCACGCCCCCTGTCCCGCCCACTGCCACGCCCCTTGTCCCGCCCACTGCCACGCCCCTTGTCCCGCCCACTGCCACGCCCCTTGTCCCGCAAACTGCCACGCCCCCTGTCCCGCCCACTGCCACGCCCCTTGTCCCGCCTACTGACACGCCCCTTGTCCCGCCCCCTTGTCCCGCCTATTGCCACGCCCCCTGGTCCCGCCCACTGCCACGCCCCTTGTCCCGCCTACTGACACTCCCCTTGTCCCGCCCACTGACACTCCCCTTGTCCCGCCCACTGACACTCCCCTTGTCCCGCCCACTGACACTCCCCTTGTCCCGCCCACTGACACTCCCCTAGTCCCGCCCACTGACACTCCCCTTGTCCCACCCACTGACACTCCCCTTGTCCCGCCCACTGACACTCCCCTTGTCCCGCCCATTGCCACGCCCCCTTGTTCCGCCCACTGCCACGCCCCTTGTCCCGCAAACTGCCACGCCCCTTGTCCCGCCCACTGCCACGCCCCTTGTCCCGCCCCCTTGTTCCGCCCACTGCCACGCCCCTTGTCCCGCAAACTGCCACGCCCCTTGTCCCGCCCACTGACACTCCCCTTGTCCCGCCCACTGACACTCCCCTTGTCCCGCCCACTGACACTCCCCTAGTCCCTCCCACTGACACTCCCCTTGTCCCGCCCACTGACACTCCCCTTGTCCCGCCCACTGACACTCCCCTTGTCCCGCCCACTGACACTCCCCTTGCCCCGCCCACTGACACTCCCCTTGTCCCGCACACTGACACTCCCCTTGTCCCACCCACTGACACTCCCCTTGTTACCCCGCCCACTGACACTCCCCTTGTCCCACCCACTGACACTCCCCTTGTCCCGCCCACTGACACTCCCCTTGTCCCGCCCACTGACACTCCCCTTGTCCCGCCCACTGACACTCCCCTTGTCCCACCCACTGACACTCCCCTTGTCCCGCCCACTGACACTCCCCTTGTCCCTCCCACTGACACTCCCCTTGTCCCGCCCACTGACACTCCCCTTGTCCCGCCCACTGCCACGCCCCTTGTCCCGCCCACTGACACTCCCCTTGTCCCGCCCATTGCCACGCCCCCTTGTTCCGCCCACTGCCACGCCCCTTGTCCCGCAAACTGCCACGCCCCCTGTCCCGCCCACTGCCACGCCCCTTGTCCCGCCCACTGACACTCCCCTTGTCCCGCCCATTGCCACGCCCCCTTGTTCCGCCCACTGCCACGCCTCTTGTCCCGCCCACTGACACTCCCCTTGTCCCGCCCATTGCCACGCCCCCTTGTTCCGCCCACTGCCACGCCCCTTGTCCCGCAAACTGCCACGCCCCCTGTCCCGCCCACTGCCACGCCCCTTGTCCCGCCTACTGACACGCCCCTTGTCCCGCCCCCTTGTCCCGCCTATTGCCACGCCCCCGTGTCCCGCCCACTGCCACGCCCCCTGGTCCCGCCCACTGCCACGCCCCATGGTCCCGCCCACTGCCACGCCCCTTGTCCCGCAAAATGCCACGCCCCCTGTCCCGCCCACTGCCACGCCCCTTGTCCCGCCTACTGACACGCCCCTTGTCCCGCCCCCTTGTCCCGCCTATTGCCACGCCCCCGTGTCCCGCCCACTGCCACGCCCCCTGGTCCCGCCCACTGCCACGCCCCTTGTCCCGCCCACTGCCACGCCCCATGGTCCCGCCTACTGCCACGCCCTCTTGTCCCGCCTACTGCCACGCCCCCTGGTCCCGCCTACTGCCACGCCCCCTTGTCCCGTCCCTTGTCCCGCCTACTGCCACGCCCCCTTGTCCCGCCCCTTGCGCCGCCTACTGCCACGCCCCCTTGTCCCGCCCACTGCCACGCCCCTTGTCCCGCCTACTGACACGCCCCCTTGTCCCGCCCACTGCCACGCCTCTTGTCCCGCCCACTGACACTCCCCTTGTCCCGCCCCCTTGTCCCGCCTACTGCCACGCCCCTTGTCACGCCTACTGCCACGCCCCCTTGTCCCGCCCACTGCCACGCCCCTTGTCCCGCCCCCTTGTCCCGCCTATTGCCACGCCCCCTTGTCCCGCCCACTGACACGCCCCCTTGTCCCGCCCCCTTGTCCCGCCTATTGCCACGCCCCCTGTCCCGCCTACTGCCACGCCCCTTGTCCCGCCCACTGCCACGCCCCCTGTCCCGCCCACTGACACGCCCCCTTGTCCCGCCCACTGCCACGCCCCTTGTCCCGCCCACTGACACTCCCCTTGTCCCGCCCCCTTGTCCCGCCTATTGCCACGCCCCCTTGTCAAGCCTACTGCCACGCCCCTTGTCCAGCCTACTGACACGCCCCTTGTCCCGCCCCCTTGTCCCGCCTACTGCCACGCCCCTTGTCACGCCTACTGCCACGCCCCTTGTCCCGCCCCCTTGTCCCGCCTATTGCCACGCCCCCTTGTCAAGCCTACTGCCACGCCCCTTGTCCCGCCTACTGACACGCCCCTTGTCCCGCCCCCTTGTCCCGCCTACTGCCACGCCCCTTGTCACGCCCACTGCCACGCCCCTTGTCACGCCCACTGCCACGCCCCTTGTCCCGCCCCCTTGTCCCGCCTATTGCCACGCCCCCTTGTCCCGCCCACTGCCACGCCCCTTGTCCCGCAAACTGCCACGCCCCCTGTCCCGCCCACTGCCACGCCCCTTGTCCCGCCCACTGCCACGCCCCTTGTCCCGCCCACTGCCACGCCCCTTGTCCCGCAAACTGCCACGCCCCCTGTCCCGCCCACTGCCACGCCCCTTGTCCCGCCTACTGACACGCCCCTTGTCCCGCCCCCTTGTCCCGCCTATTGCCACGCCCCCTGGTCCCGCCCACTGCCACGCCCCTTGTCCCGCCTACTGACACTCCCCTTGTCCCGCCCACTGACACTCCCCTTGTCCCGCCCACTGACACTCCCCTAGTCCCGCCCACTGACACTCCCCTTGTCCCGCCCACTGACACTCCCCTTGTCCCGCCCACTGACACTCCCCTAGTCCCGCCCACTGACACTCCCCTTGTCCCACCCACTGACACTCCCCTTGTCCCTCCCACTGACACTCCCCTTGTCCCGCCCATTGCCACGCCCCCTTGTTCCGCCCACTGCCACGCCCCTTGTCCCGCAAACTGCCACGCCCCTTGTCCCGCCCACTGCCACGCCCCTTGTCCCGCCCCCTTGTCCCGCCTACTGCCACGCCCCCTTGTCACGCCTACTGCCACGCCCCTTGTCCCGCCTACTGACACGCCCCTTGTCCCGCCCCCTTGTCCCGCCTATTGCCACGCCCCCGTGTCCCGCCCACTGCCACGCCCCTTGTCCCGCCCCCTTGTCCCGCCTACTGCCACGCCCCCTGGTCCCGCCCACTGCCACGCCCCTTGTCCCGCCTACTGCCACGCCCCCTTGTCCCGCCCCCTTGTCCCGCCTACTGCCACGCCCCCTTGTCGCGCCCCTTGCCCCGCCTACTGCCACGCCCCCTTGCCCCGCCTACTGCCACGCCCCCTTGTCCCGCCCACTGCCACGCCCCCTTGTCCCGCCCACTGCCACGCCCCTTGTCCCGCAAACTGCCACGCCCCCTGTCCCGCCCACTGCCACGCCCCTTGTCCCGCAAACTGCCACGCCCCCTGTCCCGCCCACTGCCACGCCCCTTGTCCCGCCTACTGACACGCCTATTGCCACGCCCCCGTGTCCCGCCCACTGCCACGCCCCCTGGTCCCGCCTACTGCCACGCCCCTTGTCCCGCCCACTGACACGCCCCTTGTCCCGCCCACTGACACTCCCCTTGTCCCGCCCCCTTGTCCCGCCCACTGACACGCCCCCTTGTCCCGCCTACTGCCACGCCCCCTTGTCCCGCCCACTGCCACGCCCCCTTGTCCCGCCTACTGCCACGCCCCCTTGTCCCGCCTACTGCCACGCCCCTTGTCCCGCCTACTACCACGCCCCCTTGTCCCGCCCCCTTGTCCCACCCACTGCCATTGCCAGCTTCCCCAGCAACACCAGCAGCCCCAGCAGCAGCAGCCCCAGCAGCCCCAGCATTGAAAAAGCTTTTATATATATTTATACATATATATAAAATCTTTGATTATCAAAAGACATGACATGACATGAGCTGAGCTGAGCTAAAGAAGGGGGACACGCTGCCTGCGGGAACCTAGCCCACCTTGTTTGGGTGCCTAAATAAAACACACCCCTGGGTGAAGTGGCCTTGTTGCCAAGATGCGTACAGTTGTGTTTTTCCAGGGTGCACTATGGTAGGGTCCCACTGTGTGGCTCCTGCTGCCTGCCACAAGGTAAGCCTGCAGCACCCCACCACACACACACACACACACACACACACAATCCAGAGGGGAGCCCTGTGGAATAGCTGGCTGGCTGGCTGGCTGCATTCCACAGGGGCCCGCCTCAAGCATTGCCAGCTTCCCCAGCAGCAGCTCCAGCAGCCCCAGCAGCCCCAGCAGCCCAGCATTCAAAAAGACTTTATATATACTGATATATATATATATAAAGTCTTTGATTATCAAAAGACATGACATGACATGACATGAGCATGAGCTGAGCTGAGCTAAAGAAGGGGGACACGCTGCCTGCGGGAACCTAGCCCAACTTGTTACCCCGCCCACTGACACTCCCCTTGTCCCGCCCACTGACACTCCCCTTGTCCCGCCCACTGACACTCCCCTTGTCACGCCCACTGACACTCCCCTAGTCCCACCCACTGACACTCCCCTTGTCCCGCCCACTGACACTCCCCTTGTCCCGCCCACTGACACTCCCCTTGTCCCGCCCACTGACACTCCCCTTGTCCCGCCCACTGACACTCCCCTTGTCCCGCCCACTGACACTCCCCTAGTCCCACCCACTGACACTCCCCTTGTCCCACCCACTGACACTCCCCTTGTCCCGCCCACTGACACTCCCCTTGTCCCGCCCACTGACACTCCCCTAGACCCGCCCACTGACACTCCCCTTGTCCCGCCCACTGACACTCCCCTTGTCCCGCCCACTGACACTCCCCTTGCCCCGCCCACTGACACTCCCCTTGTCCCGCACACTGACACTCCCCTTGTCCCACCCACTGACACTCCCCTTGTTACCCCGCCCACTGACACTCCCCTTGTCCCACCCACTGACACTCCCCTTGCCCCGCCCACTGACACTCCCCTTGTCCCGCCCACTGACACTCCCCTTGTCCCGCCCACTGACACTCCCCTTGTCCCACCCACTGACACTCCCCTTGTCCCGCCCACTGACACTCCCCTTGTCCCGCCCACTGACACTCCCCTTGTCCCGCCCACTGACACTCCCCTAGTCCCACCCACTGACACTCCCCTTGTCCCACCCACTGACACTCCCCTTGTCCCGCCCACTGACACTCCCCTTGTCCCGCCCACTGACACTCCCCTAGTCCCGCCCACTGACACTCCCCTTGTCCCGCCCACTGACACTCCCCTTGTCCCGCCCACTGACACTCCCCTTGCCCCGCCCACTGACACTCCCCTTGTCCCGCACACTGACACTCCCCTTGTCCCACCCACTGACACTCCCCTTGTTACCCCGCCCACTGACACTCCCCTTGTCCCACCCACTGACACTCCCCTTGTCCCGCCCACTGACACTCCCCTTGCCCCGCCCACTGACACTCCCCTGGTCCCGCCCACTGACACTCCCCTTGTCCCACCCACTGACACTCCCCTTGTCCCGCCCACTGACACTCCCCTTGTCCCACCCACTGACACTCCCCTTGTCCCGCCCACTGACACTCCCCTTGTCCCTCCCACTGACACTCCCCTTGTCCCGCCCACTGACACTCCCCTTGTCCCGCCCACTGACACTCCCCTTGTCCCGCCCATTGCCACGCCCCCTTGTTCCGCCCACTGCCACGCCCCTTGTCCCGCCCACTGACACTCCCCTTGTCCCGCCCATTGCCACGCCCCCTTGTTCCGCCCACTGCCACGCCCCTTGTCCCGCAAACTGCCACGCCCCCTGTCCCGCCCACTGCCACGCCCCTTGTCCCGCCCACTGACACTCCCCTTGTCCCGCCCATTGCCACGCCCCCTTGTTCCGCCCACTGCCACGCCTCTTGTCCCGCCCACTGACACTCCCCTTGTCCCGCCCATTGCCACGCCCCCTTGTTCCGCCCACTGCCACGCCCCTTGTCCCGCAAACTGCCACGCCCCCTGTCCCGCCCACTGCCACGCCCCTTGTCCCGCCTACTGACACGCCCCTTGTCCCGCCCCCTTGTCCCGCCTATTGCCACGCCCCCGTGTCCCGCCCACTGCCACGCCCCCTGGTCCCGCCCACTGCCACGCCCCATGGTCCCGCCCACTGCCACGCCCCTTGTCCCGCAAAATGCCACGCCCCCTGTCCCGCCCACTGCCACGCCCCTTGTCCCGCCTACTGACACGCCCCTTGTCCCGCCCCCTTGTCCCGCCTATTGCCACGCCCCCGTGTCCCGCCCACTGCCACGCCCCCTGGTCCCGCCCACTGCCACGCCCCTTGTCCCGCCCACTGCCACGCCCCATGGTCCCGCCTACTGCCACGCCCTCTTGTCCCGCCTACTGCCACGCCCCCTGGTCCCGCCTACTGCCACGCCCCCTTGTCCCGTCCCTTGTCCCGCCTACTGCCACGCCCCCTTGTCCCGCCCCTTGCGCCGCCTACTGCCACGCCCCCTTGTCCCGCCCACTGCCACGCCCCTTGTCCCGCCTACTGACACGCCCCCTTGTCCCGCCCACTGCCACGCCTCTTGTCCCGCCCACTGACACTCCCCTTGTCCCGCCCCCTTGTCCCGCCTACTGCCACGCCCCTTGTCACGCCTACTGCCACGCCCCCTTGTCCCGCCCACTGCCACGCCCCTTGTCCCGCCCCCTTGTCCCGCCTATTGCCACGCCCCCTTGTCCCGCCCACTGACACGCCCCCTTGTCCCGCCCCCTTGTCCCGCCTATTGCCACGCCCCCTGTCCCGCCTACTGCCACGCCCCTTGTCCCGCCCACTGCCACGCCCCCTGTCCCGCCCACTGACACGCCCCCTTGTCCCGCCCACTGCCACGCCCCTTGTCCCGCCCACTGACACTCCCCTTGTCCCGCCCCCTTGTCCCGCCTATTGCCACGCCCCCTTGTCAAGCCTACTGCCACGCCCCTTGTCCAGCCTACTGACACGCCCCTTGTCCCGCCCCCTTGTCCCGCCTACTGCCACGCCCCTTGTCACGCCTACTGCCACGCCCCTTGTCCCGCCCCCTTGTCCCGCCTATTGCCACGCCCCCTTGTCAAGCCTACTGCCACGCCCCTTGTCCCGCCTACTGACACGCCCCTTGTCCCGCCCCCTTGTCCCGCCTACTGCCACGCCCCTTGTCACGCCCACTGCCACGCCCCTTGTCACGCCCACTGCCACGCCCCTTGTCCCGCCCCCTTGTCCCGCCTATTGCCACGCCCCCTTGTCCCGCCCACTGCCACGCCCCTTGTCCCGCAAACTGCCACGCCCCCTGTCCCGCCCACTGCCACGCCCCTTGTCCCGCCCACTGCCACGCCCCTTGTCCCGCCCACTGCCACGCCCCTTGTCCCGCAAACTGCCACGCCCCCTGTCCCGCCCACTGCCACGCCCCTTGTCCCGCCTACTGACACGCCCCTTGTCCCGCCCCCTTGTCCCGCCTATTGTCACGCCCCCTGGTCCCGCCCACTGCCACGCCCCTTGTCCCGCCTACTGACACTCCCCTTGTCCCGCCCACTGACACTCCCCTTGTCCCGCCCACTGACACTCCCCTAGTCCCGCCCACTGACACTCCCCTTGTCCCGCCCACTGACACTCCCCTTGTCCCGCCCACTGACACTCCCCTAGTCCCGCCCACTGACACTCCCCTTGTCCCACCCACTGACACTCCCCTTGTCCCTCCCACTGACACTCCCCTTGTCCCGCCCATTGCCACGCCCCCTTGTTCCGCCCACTGCCACGCCCCTTGTCCCGCAAACTGCCACGCCCCTTGTCCCGCCCACTGCCACGCCCCTTGTCCCGCCCCCTTGTCCCGCCTACTGCCACGCCCCCTTGTCACGCCTACTGCCACGCCCCTTGTCCCGCCTACTGACACGCCCCTTGTCCCGCCCCCTTGTCCCGCCTATTGCCACGCCCCCGTGTCCCGCCCACTGCCACGCCCCTTGTCCCGCCCCCTTGTCCCGCCTACTGCCACGCCCCCTGGTCCCGCCCACTGCCACGCCCCTTGTCCCGCCTACTGCCACGCCCCCTTGTCCCGCCCCCTTGTCCCGCCTACTGCCACGCCCCCTTGTCGCGCCCCTTGCCCCGCCTACTGCCACGCCCCCTTGTCCCGCCCACTGCCACGCCCCCTTGTCCCGCCCACTGCCACGCCCCTTGTCCCGCAAACTGCCACGCCCCCTGTCCCGCCCACTGCCACGCCCCTTGTCCCGCAAACTGCCACGCCCCCTGTCCCGCCCACTGCCACGCCCCTTGTCCCGCCTACTGACACGCCTATTGCCACGCCCCCGTGTCCCGCCCACTGCCACGCCCCCTGGTCCCGCCTACTGCCACGCCCCTTGTCCCGCCCACTGACACGCCCCTTGTCCCGCCCACTGACACTCCCCTTGTCCCGCCCCCTTGTCCCGCCTATTGCCACGCCCCCTTGTCAAGCCTACTGCCACGCCCCTTGTCCCGCCTACTGACACGCCCCTTGTCCCGCCCCCTTGTCCCGCCTATTGCCACGCCCCCGTGTCCCGCCCACTGCCACGCCCCTTGTCCCGCCCCCTTGTCCCGCCTATTGCCACGCCCCCTGGTCCCGCCCACTGCCACGCCCCTTGTCCCGCCCCCTTGTCCCGCCTACTGCCACGCCCCCTTGTCCCGCCTACTGTCCCGCCCACTGCCACGCCCCTTGTCCCGCAAACTGCCACGCCCCCTGTCCCGCCCACTGCCACGCCCCTTGTCCCGCCTACTGACACGCCCCCTTGTCCCGCCTACTGCCACGCCCCCTTGTCCCGCCCACTGCCACGCCCCCTTGTCCCGCCTACTGCCACGCCCCTTGTCCCGCCTACTGCCACGCCCCCTTGTCCCGCCCACTGCCACGCCCCCTTGTCCCGCCCCTTGCCCCGCCTACTGCCACGCCCCCTTGTCCCGCCTACTGCCACGCCCCCTTGTCCCGCCCACTGCCACGCCCCCTTGTCCCGCCCACTGCCACGCCCCTTGTCCCGCAAACTGCCACGCCCCCTGTCCCGCCCACTGCCACGCCCCTTGTCCCGCAAACTGCCACGCCCCCTGTCCCGCCCACTGCCACGCCCCTTGTCCCGCCTACTGACACGCCTATTGCCACGCCCCCGTGTCCCGCCCACTGCCACGCCCCCTGGTCCCGCCTACTGCCACGCCCCTTGTCCCGCCCACTGACACGCCCCTTGTCCCGCCCACTGACACTCCCCTTGTCCCGCCCCCTTGTCCCGCCTATTGCCACGCCCCCTTGTCAAGCCTACTGCCACGCCCCTTGTCCCGCCTACTGACACGCCCCTTGTCCCGCCCCCTTGTCCCGCCTATTGCCACGCCCCCGTGTCCCGCCCACTGCCACGCCCCCTTGTCCCGCCCCTTGCCCCGCCTACTGCCACGCCCCCTTGTCCCGCCTACTGCCACGCTCCCTTGTCCCGCCCACTGACACGCCCCCTTGTCCCGCCTACTGCCACGCCCCCTTGTCCCGCCCACTGCCACGCCCCCTTGTCCCGCCTACTGCCACGCCCCCTTGTCCCGCCTACTGCCACGCCCCTTGTCCCGCCTACTACCACGCCCCCTTGTCCCGCCCCCTTGTCCCACCCACTGCCATTGCCAGCTTCCCCAGCAACACCAGCAGCCCCAGCAGCAGCAGCCCCAGCAGCCCCAGCATTGAAAAAGCTTTTATATATATTTATACATATATATAAAATCTTTGATTATCAAAAGACATGACATGACATGAGCATGAGCTGAGCTGAGCTAAAGAAGGGGGACACGCTGCCTGCGGGAACCTAGCCCACCTTGTTTGGGTGCCTAAATAAAACACACCCCTGGGTGAAGTGGCCTTGTTGCCAAGATGCGTACAGTTGTGTTTTTCCAGGGTGCACTATGGTAGGGTCCCACTGTGTGGCTCCTGCTGCCTGCCACAAGGTAAGCCTGCAGCACCCCACCACACACACACACACACACAATCCAGAGGGGAGCCCTGTGGAATAGCTGGCTGGCTGGCTGGCTGCATTCCACAGGGGCCCGCCTCAAGCATTGCCAGCTTCCCCAGCAGCAGCTCCAGCAGCCCCAGCAGCCCCAGCAGCCCAGCATTCAAAAATACTTTATATATACTGATATATATATATATAAAGTCTTTGATTATCAAAAGACATGACATGACATGACATGAGCATGAGCTGAGCTGAGCTAAAGAAGGGGGACACGCTGCCTGCGGGAACCTAGCCCAACTTGTTACCCCGCCCACTGACACTCCCCTTGTCCCGCCCACTGACACTCCCCTTGTCCCGCCCACTGACACTCCCCTTGTCACGCCCACTGACACTCCCCTAGTCCCACCCACTGACACTCCCCTTGTCCCGCCCACTGACACTCCCCTTGTCCCGCCCACTGACACTCCCCTTGTCCCGCCCACTGACACTCCCCTTGTCCCGCCCACTGACACTCCCCTTGTCCCGCCCACTGACACTCCCCTAGTCCCACCCACTGACACTCCCCTTGTCCCACCCACTGACACTCCCCTTGTCCCGCCCACTGACACTCCCCTTGTCCCGCCCACTGACACTCCCCTAGACCCGCCCACTGACACTCCCCTTGTCCCGCCCACTGACACTCCCCTTGTCCCGCCCACTGACACTCCCCTTGCCCCGCCCACTGACACTCCCCTTGTCCCGCACACTGACACTCCCCTTGTCCCACCCACTGACACTCCCCTTGTTACCCCGCCCACTGACACTCCCCTTGTCCCACCCACTGACACTCCCCTTGCCCCGCCCACTGACACTCCCCTTGTCCCGCCCACTGCCACGCCCCTTGTCCCGCCCACTGACACTCCCCTTGTCCCACCCACTGACACTCCCCTTGTCCCGCCCACTGACACTCCCCTTGTCCCACCCACTGACACTCCCCTTGTCCCGCCCACTGACACTCCCCTTGTCCCTCCCACTGACACTCCCCTTGTCCCGCCCACTGACACTCCCCTTGTCCCGCCCACTGACACTCCCCTTGTCCCGCCCATTGCCACGCCCCCTTGTTCCGCCCACTGCCACGCCCCTTGTCCCGCCCACTGACACTCCCCTTGTCCCGCCCATTGCCACGCCCCCTTGTTCCGCCCACTGCCACGCCCCTTGTCCCGCAAACTGCCACGCCCCCTGTCCCGCCCACTGCCACGCCCCTTGTCCCGCCCACTGACACTCCCCTTGTCCCGCCCATTGCCACGCCCCCTTGTTCCGCCCACTGCCACGCCCCTTGTCCCGCCCACTGACACTCCCCTTGTCCCGCCCATTGCCACGCCCCCTTGTTCCGCCCACTGCCACGCCCCTTGTCCCGCAAACTGCCACGCCCCCTGTCCCGCCCACTGCCACGCCCCTTGTCCCGCCTACTGACACGCCCCTTGTCCCGCCCCCTTGTCCCGCCTATTGCCACGCCCCCGTGTCCCGCCCACTGCCACGCCCCCTGGTCCCGCCCACTGCCACGCCCCATGGTCCCGCCCACTGCCACGCCCCTTGTCCCGCAAAATGCCACGCCCCCTGTCCCGCCCACTGCCACGCCCCTTGTCCCGCCTACTGACACGCCCCTTGTCCCGCCCCCTTGTCCCGCCTATTGCCACGCCCCCGTGTCCCGCCCACTGCCACGCCCCCTGGTCCCGCCCACTGCCACGCCCCTTGTCCCGCCCACTGCCACGCCCCATGGTCCCGCCTACTGCCACGCCCTCTTGTCCCGCCTACTGCCACGCCCCCTGGTCCCGCCTACTGCCACGCCCCCTTGTCCCGTCCCTTGTCCCGCCTACTGCCACGCCCCCTTGTCCCGCCCCTTGCGCCGCCTACTGCCACGCCCCCTTGTCCCGCCCACTGCCACGCCCCTTGTCCCGCCCACTGCCACGCCTCTTGTCCCGCCCACTGACACTCCCCTTGTCCCGCCCCCTTGTCCCGCCTACTGCCACGCCCCTTGTCACGCCTACTGCCACGCCCCCTTGTCCCGCCCACTGCCACGCCCCTTGTCCCGCCCCCTTGTCCCGCCTATTGCCACGCCCCCTTGTCCCGCCCACTGACACGCCCCCTTGTCCCGCCCC
The DNA here is from genome assembly GCF_044704955.1 of Pristiophorus japonicus. Classification (NCBI taxonomy): domain Eukaryota; kingdom Metazoa; phylum Chordata; class Chondrichthyes; family Pristiophoridae; genus Pristiophorus; species Pristiophorus japonicus. The sequence goes on from NW_027251115.1 coordinate 55,998, forward strand.
CTTGTCCCGCCTATTGCCACGCCCCCTGTCCCGCCTACTGCCACGCCCCTTGTCCCGCCCACTGCCACGCCCCCTGTCCCGCCCACTGACACGCCCCCTTGTCCCGCCCACTGCCACGCCCCTTGTCCCGCCCACTGACACTCCCCTTGTCCCGCCCCCTTGTCCCGCCTATTGCCACGCCCCCTTGTCAAGCCTACTGCCACGCCCCTTGTCCAGCCTACTGACACGCCCCTTGTCCCGCCCCCTTGTCCCGCCTACTGCCACGCCCCTTGTCACGCCTACTGCCACGCCCCTTGTCCCGCCCCCTTGTCCCGCCTATTGCCACGCCCCCTTGTCAAGCCTACTGCCACGCCCCTTGTCCCGCCTACTGACACGCCCCTTGTCCCGCCCCCTTGTCCCGCCTACTGCCACGCCCCTTGTCACGCCCACTGCCACGCCCCTTGTCACGCCCACTGCCACGCCCCTTGTCCCGCCCCCTTGTCCCGCCTATTGCCACGCCCCCTTGTCCCGCCCACTGCCACGCCCCTTGTCCCGCAAACTGCCACGCCCCCTGTCCCGCCCACTGCCACGCCCCTTGTCCCGCCCACTGCCACGCCCCTTGTCCCGCCCACTGCCACGCCCCTTGTCCCGCAAACTGCCACGCCCCCTGTCCCGCCCACTGCCACGCCCCTTGTCCCGCCTACTGACACGCCCCTTGTCCCGCCCCCTTGTCCCGCCTATTGCCACGCCCCCTGGTCCCGCCCACTGCCACGCCCCTTGTCCCGCCTACTGACACTCCCCTTGTCCCGCCCACTGACACTCCCCTTGTCCCGCCCACTGACACTCCCCTTGTCCCGCCCACTGACACTCCCCTTGTCCCGCCCACTGACACTCCCCTAGTCCCGCCCACTGACACTCCCCTTGTCCCACCCACTGACACTCCCCTTGTCCCGCCCACTGACACTCCCCTTGTCCCGCCCATTGCCACGCCCCCTTGTTCCGCCCACTGCCACGCCCCTTGTCCCGCAAACTGCCACGCCCCTTGTCCCGCCCACTGCCACGCCCCTTGTCCCGCCCCCTTGTTCCGCCCACTGCCACGCCCCTTGTCCCGCAAACTGCCACGCCCCTTGTCCCGCCCACTGACACTCCCCTTGTCCCGCCCACTGACACTCCCCTTGTCCCGCCCACTGACACTCCCCTAGTCCCTCCCACTGACACTCCCCTTGTCCCGCCCACTGACACTCCCCTTGTCCCGCCCACTGACACTCCCCTTGTCCCGCCCACTGACACTCCCCTTGCCCCGCCCACTGACACTCCCCTTGTCCCGCACACTGACACTCCCCTTGTCCCACCCACTGACACTCCCCTTGTTACCCCGCCCACTGACACTCCCCTTGTCCCACCCACTGACACTCCCCTTGTCCCGCCCACTGACACTCCCCTTGTCCCGCCCACTGACACTCCCCTTGTCCCGCCCACTGACACTCCCCTTGTCCCACCCACTGACACTCCCCTTGTCCCGCCCACTGACACTCCCCTTGTCCCTCCCACTGACACTCCCCTTGTCCCGCCCACTGACACTCCCCTTGTCCCGCCCACTGCCACGCCCCTTGTCCCGCCCACTGACACTCCCCTTGTCCCGCCCATTGCCACGCCCCCTTGTTCCGCCCACTGCCACGCCCCTTGTCCCGCAAACTGCCACGCCCCCTGTCCCGCCCACTGCCACGCCCCTTGTCCCGCCCACTGACACTCCCCTTGTCCCGCCCATTGCCACGCCCCCTTGTTCCGCCCACTGCCACGCCTCTTGTCCCGCCCACTGACACTCCCCTTGTCCCGCCCATTGCCACGCCCCCTTGTTCCGCCCACTGCCACGCCCCTTGTCCCGCAAACTGCCACGCCCCCTGTCCCGCCCACTGCCACGCCCCTTGTCCCGCCTACTGACACGCCCCTTGTCCCGCCCCCTTGTCCCGCCTATTGCCACGCCCCCGTGTCCCGCCCACTGCCACGCCCCCTGGTCCCGCCCACTGCCACGCCCCATGGTCCCGCCCACTGCCACGCCCCTTGTCCCGCAAAATGCCACGCCCCCTGTCCCGCCCACTGCCACGCCCCTTGTCCCGCCTACTGACACGCCCCTTGTCCCGCCCCCTTGTCCCGCCTATTGCCACGCCCCCGTGTCCCGCCCACTGCCACGCCCCCTGGTCCCGCCCACTGCCACGCCCCTTGTCCCGCCCACTGCCACGCCCCATGGTCCCGCCTACTGCCACGCCCTCTTGTCCCGCCTACTGCCACGCCCCCTGGTCCCGCCTACTGCCACGCCCCCTTGTCCCGTCCCTTGTCCCGCCTACTGCCACGCCCCCTTGTCCCGCCCCTTGCGCCGCCTACTGCCACGCCCCCTTGTCCCGCCCACTGCCACGCCCCTTGTCCCGCCTACTGACACGCCCCCTTGTCCCGCCCACTGCCACGCCTCTTGTCCCGCCCACTGACACTCCCCTTGTCCCGCCCCCTTGTCCCGCCTACTGCCACGCCCCTTGTCACGCCTACTGCCACGCCCCCTTGTCCCGCCCACTGCCACGCCCCTTGTCCCGCCCCCTTGTCCCGCCTATTGCCACGCCCCCTTGTCCCGCCCACTGACACGCCCCCTTGTCCCGCCCCCTTGTCCCGCCTATTGCCACGCCCCCTGTCCCGCCTACTGCCACGCCCCTTGTCCCGCCCACTGCCACGCCCCCTGTCCCGCCCACTGACACGCCCCCTTGTCCCGCCCACTGCCACGCCCCTTGTCCCGCCCACTGACACTCCCCTTGTCCCGCCCCCTTGTCCCGCCTATTGCCACGCCCCCTTGTCAAGCCTACTGCCACGCCCCTTGTCCAGCCTACTGACACGCCCCTTGTCCCGCCCCCTTGTCCCGCCTACTGCCACGCCCCTTGTCACGCCTACTGCCACGCCCCTTGTCCCGCCCCCTTGTCCCGCCTATTGCCACGCCCCCTTGTCAAGCCTACTGCCACGCCCCTTGTCCCGCCTACTGACACGCCCCTTGTCCCGCCCCCTTGTCCCGCCTACTGCCACGCCCCTTGTCACGCCCACTGCCACGCCCCTTGTCACGCCCACTGCCACGCCCCTTGTCCCGCCCCCTTGTCCCGCCTATTGCCACGCCCCCTTGTCCCGCCCACTGCCACGCCCCTTGTCCCGCAAACTGCCACGCCCCCTGTCCCGCCCACTGCCACGCCCCTTGTCCCGCCCACTGCCACGCCCCTTGTCCCGCCCACTGCCACGCCCCTTGTCCCGCAAACTGCCACGCCCCCTGTCCCGCCCACTGCCACGCCCCTTGTCCCGCCTACTGACACGCCCCTTGTCCCGCCCCCTTGTCCCGCCTATTGCCACGCCCCCTGGTCCCGCCCACTGCCACGCCCCTTGTCCCGCCTACTGACACTCCCCTTGTCCCGCCCACTGACACTCCCCTTGTCCCGCCCACTGACACTCCCCTAGTCCCGCCCACTGACACTCCCCTTGTCCCGCCCACTGACACTCCCCTTGTCCCGCCCACTGACACTCCCCTAGTCCCGCCCACTGACACTCCCCTTGTCCCACCCACTGACACTCCCCTTGTCCCTCCCACTGACACTCCCCTTGTCCCGCCCATTGCCACGCCCCCTTGTTCCGCCCACTGCCACGCCCCTTGTCCCGCAAACTGCCACGCCCCTTGTCCCGCCCACTGCCACGCCCCTTGTCCCGCCCCCTTGTCCCGCCTACTGCCACGCCCCCTTGTCACGCCTACTGCCACGCCCCTTGTCCCGCCTACTGACACGCCCCTTGTCCCGCCCCCTTGTCCCGCCTATTGCCACGCCCCCGTGTCCCGCCCACTGCCACGCCCCTTGTCCCGCCCCCTTGTCCCGCCTACTGCCACGCCCCCTGGTCCCGCCCACTGCCACGCCCCTTGTCCCGCCTACTGCCACGCCCCCTTGTCCCGCCCCCTTGTCCCGCCTACTGCCACGCCCCCTTGTCGCGCCCCTTGCCCCGCCTACTGCCACGCCCCCTTGCCCCGCCTACTGCCACGCCCCCTTGTCCCGCCCACTGCCACGCCCCCTTGTCCCGCCCACTGCCACGCCCCTTGTCCCGCAAACTGCCACGCCCCCTGTCCCGCCCACTGCCACGCCCCTTGTCCCGCAAACTGCCACGCCCCCTGTCCCGCCCACTGCCACGCCCCTTGTCCCGCCTACTGACACGCCTATTGCCACGCCCCCGTGTCCCGCCCACTGCCACGCCCCCTGGTCCCGCCTACTGCCACGCCCCTTGTCCCGCCCACTGACACGCCCCTTGTCCCGCCCACTGACACTCCCCTTGTCCCGCCCCCTTGTCCCGCCCACTGACACGCCCCCTTGTCCCGCCTACTGCCACGCCCCCTTGTCCCGCCCACTGCCACGCCCCCTTGTCCCGCCTACTGCCACGCCCCCTTGTCCCGCCTACTGCCACGCCCCTTGTCCCGCCTACTACCACGCCCCCTTGTCCCGCCCCCTTGTCCCACCCACTGCCATTGCCAGCTTCCCCAGCAACACCAGCAGCCCCAGCAGCAGCAGCCCCAGCAGCCCCAGCATTGAAAAAGCTTTTATATATATTTATACATATATATAAAATCTTTGATTATCAAAAGACATGACATGACATGAGCATGAGCTGAGCTGAGCTAAAGAAGGGGGACACGCTGCCTGCGGGAACCTAGCCCACCTTGTTTGGGTGCCTAAATAAAACACACCCCTGGGTGAAGTGGCCTTGTTGCCAAGATGCGTACAGTTGTGTTTTTCCAGGGTGCACTATGGTAGGGTCCCACTGTGTGGCTCCTGCTGCCTGCCACAAGGTAAGCCTGCAGCACCCCACCACACACACACACACACACACAATCCAGAGGGGAGCCCTGTGGAATAGCTGGCTGGCTGGCTGGCTGCATTCCACAGGGGCCCGCCTCAAGCATTGCCAGCTTCCCCAGCAGCAGCTCCAGCAGCCCCAGCAGCCCCAGCAGCCCAGCATTCAAAAATACTTTATATATACTGATATATATATATATAAAGTCTTTGATTATCAAAAGACATGACATGACATGACATGAGCATGAGCTGAGCTGAGCTAAAGAAGGGGGACACGCTGCCTGCGGGAACCTAGCCCAACTTGTTACCCCGCCCACTGACACTCCCCTTGTCACGCCCACTGACACTCCCCTTGTCCCACCCACTGACACTCCCCTTGTCCCGCCCACTGACACTCCCCTTGTCCCTCCCACTGACACTCCCCTTGTCCCGCCCACTGACACTCCCCTTGTCCCGCCCACTGCCACGCCCCTTGTCCCGCCCACTGACACTCCCCTTGTCCCGCCCATTGCCACGCCCCCTTGTTCCGCCCACTGCCACGCCCCTTGTCCCGCAAACTGCCACGCCCCCTGTCCCGCCCACTGCCACGCCCCTTGTCCCGCCCACTGACACTCCCCTTGTCCCGCCCATTGCCACGCCCCCTTGTTCCGCCCACTGCCACGCCTCTTGTCCCGCCCACTGACACTCCCCTTGTCCCGCCCATTGCCACGCCCCCTTGTTCCGCCCACTGCCACGCCCCTTGTCCCGCAAACTGCCACGCCCCCTGTCCCGCCCACTGCCACGCCCCTTGTCCCGCCTACTGACACGCCCCTTGTCCCGCCCCCTTGTCCCGCCTATTGCCACGCCCCCGTGTCCCGCCCACTGCCACGCCCCCTGGTCCCGCCCACTGCCACGCCCCATGGTCCCGCCCACTGCCACGCCCCTTGTCCCGCAAAATGCCACGCCCCCTGTCCCGCCCACTGCCACGCCCCTTGTCCCGCCTACTGACACGCCCCTTGTCCCGCCCCCTTGTCCCGCCTATTGCCACGCCCCCGTGTCCCGCCCACTGCCACGCCCCCTGGTCCCGCCCACTGCCACGCCCCTTGTCCCGCCCACTGCCACGCCCCATGGTCCCGCCTACTGCCACGCCCTCTTGTCCCGCCTACTGCCACGCCCCCTGGTCCCGCCTACTGCCACGCCCCCTTGTCCCGTCCCTTGTCCCGCCTACTGCCACGCCCCCTTGTCCCGCCCCTTGCGCCGCCTACTGCCACGCCCCCTTGTCCCGCCCACTGCCACGCCCCTTGTCCCGCCTACTGACACGCCCCCTTGTCCCGCCCACTGCCACGCCTCTTGTCCCGCCCACTGACACTCCCCTTGTCCCGCCCCCTTGTCCCGCCTACTGCCACGCCCCTTGTCACGCCTACTGCCACGCCCCCTTGTCCCGCCCACTGCCACGCCCCTTGTCCCGCCCCCTTGTCCCGCCTATTGCCACGCCCCCTTGTCCCGCCCACTGACACGCCCCCTTGTCCCGCCCCCTTGTCCCGCCTATTGCCACGCCCCCTGTCCCGCCTACTGCCACGCCCCTTGTCCCGCCCACTGCCACGCCCCCTGTCCCGCCCACTGACACGCCCCCTTGTCCCGCCCACTGCCACGCCCCTTGTCCCGCCCACTGACACTCCCCTTGTCCCGCCCCCTTGTCCCGCCTATTGCCACGCCCCCTTGTCAAGCCTACTGCCACGCCCCTTGTCCAGCCTACTGACACGCCCCTTGTCCCGCCCCCTTGTCCCGCCTACTGCCACGCCCCTTGTCACGCCTACTGCCACGCCCCTTGTCCCGCCCCCTTGTCCCGCCTATTGCCACGCCCCCTTGTCAAGCCTACTGCCACGCCCCTTGTCCCGCCTACTGACACGCCCCTTGTCCCGCCCCCTTGTCCCGCCTACTGCCACGCCCCTTGTCACGCCCACTGCCACGCCCCTTGTCACGCCCACTGCCACGCCCCTTGTCCCGCCCCCTTGTCCCGCCTATTGCCACGCCCCCTTGTCCCGCCCACTGCCACGCCCCTTGTCCCGCAAACTGCCACGCCCCCTGTCCCGCCCACTGCCACGCCCCTTGTCCCGCCCACTGCCACGCCCCTTGTCCCGCCCACTGCCACGCCCCTTGTCCCGCAAACTGCCACGCCCCCTGTCCCGCCCACTGCCACGCCCCTTGTCCCGCCTACTGACACGCCCCTTGTCCCGCCCCCTTGTCCCGCCTATTGCCACGCCCCCTGGTCCCGCCCACTGCCACGCCCCTTGTCCCGCCTACTGACACTCCCCTTGTCCCGCCCACTGACACTCCCCTTGTCCCGCCCACTGACACTCCCCTTGTCCCGCCCACTGACACTCCCCTTGTCCCGCCCACTGACACTCCCCTAGTCCCGCCCACTGACACTCCCCTTGTCCCACCCACTGACACTCCCCTTGTCCCGCCCACTGACACTCCCCTTGTCCCGCCCATTGCCACGCCCCCTTGTTCCGCCCACTGCCACGCCCCTTGTCCCGCAAACTGCCACGCCCCTTGTCCCGCCCACTGCCACGCCCCTTGTCCCGCCCCCTTGTTCCGCCCACTGCCACGCCCCTTGTCCCGCAAACTGCCACGCCCCTTGTCCCGCCCACTGACACTCCCCTTGTCCCGCCCACTGACACTCCCCTTGTCCCGCCCACTGACACTCCCCTAGTCCCTCCCACTGACACTCCCCTTGTCCCGCCCACTGACACTCCCCTTGTCCCGCCCACTGACACTCCCCTTGTCCCGCCCACTGACACTCCCCTTGTCCCACCCACTGACACTCCCCTTGTCCCGCCCACTGACACTCCCCTTGTCCCGCCCACTGACACTCCCCTAGTCCCGCCCACTGACACTCCCCTTGTCCCGCCCACTGACACTCCCCTTGTCCCGCACACTGACACTCCCCTTGTCCCACCCACTGACACTCCCCTTGTTACCCCGCCCACTGACACTCCCCTTGTCCCACCCACTGACACTCCCCTTGTCCCGCCCACTGACACTCCCCTTGTCCCGCCCACTGACACTCCCCTTGTCCCGCCCACTGACACTCCCCTTGTCCCACCCACTGACACTCCCCTTGTCCCGCCCACTGACACTCCCCTTGTCCCTCCCACTGACACTCCCCTTGTCCCGCCCACTGACACTCCCCTTGTCCCGCCCACTGCCACGCCCCTTGTCCCGCCCACTGACACTCCCCTTGTCCCGCCCATTGCCACGCCCCCTTGTTCCGCCCACTGCCACGCCCCTTGTCCCGCAAACTGCCACGCCCCCTGTCCCGCCCACTGCCACGCCCCTTGTCCCGCCCACTGACACTCCCCTTGTCCCGCCCATTGCCACGCCCCCTTGTTCCGCCCACTGCCACGCCTCTTGTCCCGCCCACTGACACTCCCCTTGTCCCGCCCATTGCCACGCCCCCTTGTTCCGCCCACTGCCACGCCCCTTGTCCCGCAAACTGCCACGCCCCCTGTCCCGCCCACTGCCACGCCCCTTGTCCCGCCTACTGACACGCCCCTTGTCCCGCCCCCTTGTCCCGCCTATTGCCACGCCCCCGTGTCCCGCCCACTGCCACGCCCCCTGGTCCCGCCCACTGCCACGCCCCATGGTCCCGCCCACTGCCACGCCCCTTGTCCCGCAAAATGCCACGCCCCCTGTCCCGCCCACTGCCACGCCCCTTGTCCCGCCCACTGACACTCCCCTTGTCCCGCCCACTGACACTCCCCTAGACCCGCCCACTGACACTCCCCTTGTCCCGCCCACTGACACTCCCCTTGTCCCGCCCACTGACACTCCCCTTGCCCCGCCCACTGACACTCCCCTTGTCCCGCACACTGACACTCCCCTTGTCCCACCCACTGACACTCCCCTTGTTACCCCGCCCACTGACACTCCCCTTGTCCCACCCACTGACACTCCCCTTGCCCCGCCCACTGACACTCCCCTTGTCCCGCCCACTGACACTCCCCTTGTCCCGCCCACTGACACTCCCCTTGTCCCACCCACTGACACTCCCCTTGTCCCGCCCACTGACACTCCCCTTGTCCCTCCCACTGACACTCCCCTTGTCCCGCCCACTGACACTCCCCTTGTCCCGCCCACTGACACTCCCCTTGTCCCGCCCATTGCCACGCCCCCTTGTTCCGCCCACTGCCACGCCCCTTGTCCCGCCCACTGACACTCCCCTTGTCCCGCCCATTGCCACGCCCCCTTGTTCCGCCCACTGCCACGCCCCTTGTCCCGCAAACTGCCACGCCCCCTGTCCCGCCCACTGCCACGCCCCTTGTCCCGCCCACTGACACTCCCCTTGTCCCGCCCATTGCCACGCCCCCTTGTTCCGCCCACTGCCACGCCCCTTGTCCCGCCCACTGACACTCCCCTTGTCCCGCCCATTGCCACGCCCCCTTGTTCCGCCCACTGCCACGCCCCTTGTCCCGCAAACTGCCACGCCCCCTGTCCCGCCCACTGCCACGCCCCTTGTCCCGCCTACTGACACGCCCCTTGTCCCGCCCCCTTGTCCCGCCTATTGCCACGCCCCCGTGTCCCGCCCACTGCCACGCCCCCTGGTCCCGCCCACTGCCACGCCCCATGGTCCCGCCCACTGCCACGCCCCTTGTCCCGCAAAATGCCACGCCCCCTGTCCCGCCCACTGCCACGCCCCTTGTCCCGCCTACTGACACGCCCCTTGTCCCGCCCCCTTGTCCCGCCTATTGCCACGCCCCCGTGTCCCGCCCACTGCCACGCCCCGTGGTCCCGCCCACTGCCACGCCCCTTGTCCCGCCCACTGCCACGCCCCATGGTCCCGCCTACTGCCACGCCCTCTTGTCCCGCCTACTGCCACGCCCCCTGGTCCCG